>NW_026015576.1:0-44818 GCF_020379485.1 Brassica napus
TTCAATAAAAACAGTCATAAAGATGAAAAAAAACAATGAAAAAAAAATAAGGATTTGTTATAATATTCTAACTCTAATAAAAATTACATTTGTAATGATGATATTACGTTATTTTTAAATAAATCGAAATAAAATTGATCTTTGATTCTATTTCAAAAAAGACATACACAAATTTAGAAGAGATAAGATGAAATAAAAAAAAAATACCATGATTAATAGGATTAATCATTAACTACATCTATATCTTAATTAATCCTTTTATTCGCGAGGAGCTGGATGAGAAGAAACTCTCACGTCCAGTTCTGCAGTAGAGATGGAATTTCTCATTTAGAAAAAACCCATCAACTATAACCCAAAAAGAACCAAATTTCGTAAACAACATCGAGGAAGACTAAAAGGAATATCCTCTCGTGGGAATCGTATTTGTTTTGGCAGATATGCTCTTCAAACACTTGAACCCGCTTGGATTACATCTAGACAAATAGAAGCAGGGCGACGAGCAATGACACGAAATATACGACGTGGTGGAAAAATTTGGGTACGTATATTTCCAGACAAGCCAGTTACAGTAAGACCCGCGGAAACGCGTATGGGTTCTGGGAAAGGATCCCCAGAGTACTGGGTAGCTGTGGTTAAACCAGGTAAAATCCTTTATGAAATGGGTGGTGTACCAGAAAATATAGCCAGAAAAGCTATTTCAATCGCGGCATCAAAAATGCCTATAAAAACCCAATTCATTATTTCTGAATAGGAATATAGAATGAAAAAGCTAAATAACATTTAAGGATAAAAAGATTCTAAGTTTTTTTTGACAAACAATATTTTTTTTACTTCGTCCTTTGCACTAAAAGAAGAGATACAAAAATATGATTCAACCACAAACCTATTTGAATGTAGCAGACAACAGCGGGGCTCGAAAATTGATGTGTATTCGAATAATAGGAGCTAGTAATCGCCGCTATGCTCATATTGGTGACGTTATTGTTGCTGTAATCAAGGAAGCAATCCCAAATACTACTCTAGAAAGATCAGAAGTGGTCAGAGCTGTAATTGTACGTACTTGTAAAGAACTCAAACGTAAGAATGGGACGATAATACGATATGACGACAATGCCGCAGTTGTCATTGATCAAGAAGGAAATCCAAAAGGAACTCGCGTTTTTGGGGCGATCCCACGGGAATTGAGACAATTAAACTTTACTAAAATAGTTTCATTAGCTCCTGAAGTATTATAAGACCTAAATATCGATAGTTAATATAGGATAGGATTAAAAAAATGGTATTGAAATCAAATTAATTATAATTAATAGATTGTGTATCACGCATATACCCTTAATAATTTTATATATTAATAATTGAATTCATATATTAATATATAATTCGTCTCTATTTTTATATAAATAAAAGAAAAATAACATGTTGATTATATCAAAATTATAGAACAATTAAGGAATTTTAACTTATCATGGGGAAAGACACTATTGCTGATATAATAACCTCTATACGAAATGCTGACATGAATAGAAAAGGAACAGTTCGGATAGGATCGACTAACATCACCGAAAGCATTGTTAAAATACTTTTACGAGAGGGTTTTATCGAAAACGTAAGGAAACATCGCGAAAACAATCAATATTTTTTGATTTTAACCCTAAGACATAGACGAAATAAGAAAGAATCCTATAAAACGATTTTAAATTTAAAGAGAATAAGCCGACCGGGTCTACGAATCTATTCTAACTCTCAACGAATTCCACGAATTTTAGGCGGAATAGGAATTGTAATCCTTTCAACTTCTCAAGGTATAATGACAGATCGAGAAGCTCGACTAAAAAGAATCGGCGGAGAAATTTTGTGTTATATATGGTAATCCTTCTAATATCAAAATTGGATATCCGGAACTTAGCATTTGTGAAAAAAAAGGGGGGGGGGTTGTGTAATACCACCCCTGCTAAAAAAGTTTAGAATTTTTTACCCCGAATGAAATTAAAGAAAAAAATGAATTAATGAAAGTTTTCTTTATGAATCACTTCCGAACGGTATGGTTCGATTTTGTTTAGATACTAAAGATTTTTTTTATTTTAGGTCATGCTTCTGAAAGGATTCGACATATTTTTGTATAGGTATACCTATAGGAGAAAAAGGGGGGTAAAAATTTTAGTAAGTTCTTAGGTATTAAGTTAATCGGGGAACAGCCACTTTCTAGACTCCATAACAAGGATTCAAATAAGTCAGTGGTTTTTTGAAATTCAACATTCCTTTCACGAAGATACAATTCAAGATTCAAAAATATCAAGAAACCTTTTTTTCGTCCAACAATAAGTATATTAAGAGAATTAAGGAATAACAACTATGAAAATAAGGGCTTCCGTTCGTAAAATTTGTGAAAAGTGTCGGCTAATCCGTAGGAGGGGACGAATTATAGTAATTTGTTCCAACCCGAGGCATAAACAAAGACAAGGATAATCTTACTAAAGGAAAAGGCACTTCCAAGGAGCTAGTAAAAAAAAGGTCCGTTTTGACATGAAATGGATATATCCATATATTTCTTGTGAAATGAAAAAATATGGCAAAACCTATATTAAGAATTGGTTCACGTAAAAATACCCGTAGTGGTTCACGTAAAAATGTACGTAGAATACCAAAGGGAGTTATTCATGTTCAAGCAAGTTTCAACAATACCATTGTGACCGTTACAGATGTACGGGGTCGGGTGATTTCTTGGTCCTCCGCGGGTACTTGTGGATTCAGGGGTACAAGAAGAGGAACACCTTTTGCTGCTCAAACCGCAGCAGGAAATGCTATTCGAGCAGTAGTGGATCAAGGTATGCAACGAGCTGAAGTAAGGATAAAAGGCCCTGGACTAGGAAGAGATGCAGCATTACGAGCTATTCGTAGAAGCGGTATACTTTTAAGTTTCGTACGAGATGTAACCCCTATGCCACATAATGGTTGTAGACCCCCTAAAAAACGACGTGTATAGAACTAAATAAAGGCTGAAAGGGTTTCAAGAGAAATAAATGATTCAATGATCTGATCAAATAAAATTACTATGGTTCGAGAGAAAGTCAAAGTATCTACTCGGACACTACAGTGGAAGTGTGTTGAATCAAGAAGAGACAGTAAGCGTCTTTATTATGGACGCTTTATTCTGTCTCCACTTATGAAAGGTCAAGCCGACACAATAGGCATTGCGATGCGAAGAGCTTTACTTGGCGAAATAGAAGGAACATGTATTACACGTGCAAAATCTGAGAACATACCACATGACTATTCTAACATAGTCGGTATTCAAGAATCAGTACATGAAATTTTAATGAATTTGAACGAGATTGTATTAAAAAGTAATCTATATGGAACGCGCAACGCGCTTATTTGTGTCCAAGGTCCCGGATATATAACTGCTCGAGACATAGTTTTACCGCCCTCTGTGGAAATCGTTGATAATACACAGCATATAGCTACCTTAACGGAACCAATAAATTTGTGTATTGGATTAAAAATCGAGAGGAATCGCGGATATAGTTTAAAAATGTCAAATAACTTTGAAGACCGAAGTTATCCTATAGATGCTGTATTCATGCCTGTTCAAAATGCGAATCATAGTATTCATTCTTATGGGAATGGGAATGAAAAACAAGAGATTCTTTTTCTAGAAATATGGACAAATGGAAGTTTAACTCCTAAAGAAGCACTTCATGAAGCCTCCCGGAATTTGATTAATTTATTTATTCCTTTTCTACATGTAGAAGAAGAAACGTTCTATTTAGAGAACAATCAACATCAAGTTACTTTACCCCTTTTTCCTTTTCATAATAGATTAGTTAACCTAAGAAAAAAAAAAAAAGAACTAGCGTTTCAATATATTTTTATTGACCAATTAGAATTGCCTCCCAGAATCTATAATTGTCTCAAAAAGTCCAATATACATACATTATTGGATCTTTTGAATAACAGTCAAGAAGACCTTATCAAAATGGAACATTTTCACATAGAAGATGTAAAAAAGATATTAGACATTTTAGAAAAAAAATAAAAAAAGCATTAAAAAAAATTTGACTAAAAAGTCAATTTAAAATTGAAATGGATTTTAAACCTTCAACGTAATTTCGATTTTCCAGTCAAACCTATTTTACTTAATAAAATTAATTTAGATATGTATCTAGGGAGAATTCATTTTGAAATGACTACTCCCTAGATACCCACGCCTTTTATTTTACAATTGAATAAATTTAATTAAAAAAGACCTAAAGTTAGAGATTTATCAATTGGTAATGTTGCTCCAATACCTAACCACAGGGCCACCACGGTGCCAATCAAAAAGACGGTTGTCGCGACTGGACGACGAAATGGATTTTGGAACTTATTAACATTTTCCAAAAAGGGTACGGTTAATAATCCCGCCGGTACTGAAGCCATTAAAAGAACACCCAATAATTTGTTAGGCACTGTACGAAGTATTTGAAATACAGGAAAGAAATACCATTCAGGTAATATTTCCAAAGGAGTTGCAAAAGGATCCGCAGGTTCACCAATCATTGATGGTTCTAAAACCGCTAAGCCTACGTTACAGGCAATGGTACCAAGAATGACTACTGGAAAAATATATAAAAGATCATTGGGCCATGCGGGCTCTCCGTAATAATTATGACCCATACCTTTAGCTAATTTAGCTCGTAATACAGGATCATTCAAATCTGGTTTTTTTGTTATTGGGATAGGTGAATTCTTATGGATCCATCCCCCGAGGGAACCGGACATGATAATTTTTCATCATCCGGCTCGAGCAAGAATTAACCAAACTAAATTAATACATACAAAAAATATATATGTTATCCACAAGTATTTAATATGTAAAAAAAGAATTATCCGATTCCAAAGTTATTGCAACTAAAGATTACCATAAATTCCATTCTTACAGGTAAATGCTCAACACCCACGTAAGCTTAAAAGTTGATCATGATTAAGTGCTTTCTGGATCGTCTCATACCTTATCAATTAATCCTTAATCTCAAAAATTATATCGAGATTTTTCAAATACAAAGGATTTACTTGTTACTAATGAAGTCTACCCTCTACTCTTCATTAGATCCTGTATTCACTCCGATAGTATCAGAAATCGAGTCGATGCAGAGGAAATGAATGCATTTACATACTATTAATTTTTTATTTTTTTAGCTCTTTTTTAGTAAAAAATAGCTAAAAACATAATCCTGATTATGTTCCATCCCTTAATCTCCTGGATTTTTGGATTTTACGGAGCCCACTCATCCACGACATCGTCGGGTATTATGATCATAGAAAAGATTCTCTTCAAGTGAACCAGCCTATCCCCTGTATGGGGCTTACACAGTGGTTGGAACAAAGACACATTTGGTTGTGAATTCCAATGTAGCAGATAAAGTCATATTTCTGCACGGCCCGATCAATAGTTCAAGTCACACACTCCCATAATCCATTTTCTCTTCATAGAATTCCCTTCAACTTTTTATGTCAAAAAAATAATACAATATTGTGGAGTTGAAGGGAAATATCCAAATACATGTCTTATTTTTTTAATAATCCATATTTATAGCAATAAAATACGATTGTTCCTTCACCAAGTAATAAGATAAATTAGTAATTAAAAATATCTAGAATCTATATTATTTATAAGGGACCAGAAATACCTTGCTTACGTATCATTAAGAAATGCATTAACATAAATACAGCCGTAAGAAGAGGTAATACAAAAGTGTGTAAACTATAAAAACGAGTCAAAGTGGATTGTCCAACACTAGCACTTCCGCGTAATAATTCTACAAGAGGCGATCCTATTACCGGAATAGCGTCAGGTACACCTGTTACAATTTTGACTGCCCAATAGCCAATTTGATCCCAAGGTAAAGAATAACCTGTTACACCAAAAGATGCGGTCAATACACCCAGAACCACACCAGTAACCCAAGTTAATTCGCGAGGTTTTTTAAAACCACCGGTGAGGTATACACGAAATACGTGCAGGATCATCATTAGGACCATCATACTTGCCGACCATCGATGAACTGATCGGATTAACCAACCAAAGTTAGCTTCAGTCATTATATATTGAACAGAAGCAAAAGCCTCAGTAACAGTTGGACGGTAATAAAAAGTCATAGCAAATCCCGTAGCTACTTGTACTAAAAAACAAGTAAGGGTAATTCCTCCTAGACAATAAAATATGTTGACATGCGGAGGAACATATTTACTAGTTATATCGTCTGCAATCGCTTGAATCTCAAGACGTTCTTCGAACCAATCATAAACTTTATTGAGATAGGTAAACCAAGGTTCCTCCCCCTCCAAGAACTGTATATGAGAATTTCATCTCGTACAGCTCAAACAAAAAAAAGACCCAAATACTGATTGAAACGGATATGGAATATAAAGTTTTAAACTTCTCTCTCATTCAATATTATTTAAGAGTCAAAATGCGAAAGCTCTTCTTTGTGGTTAAATGCCAAAAACTCAAGTCAGCTCATACGTCTTTATGTTGTGTTGATCGTTACAGGCCTCTTGAATCTTCTAGATTACCTACCGTTATTGTCTTTTTTAGTTGGTATTTGTATGGAATGGGAATACGGATTTCTTCTTGTTTTCTTTATTATTGATAGGAATTTTCTTGTTAAGACCCTACTTATTAATTGAAACCTCAGATTCATACGAAAACCACGATAATTCAATGAAACCTTCAAAGTCCAAAGTTCACTGAGTGAGAACCATTGGATCATCACTTATTCAATAAAAAAAAAAAGAGCTATAATGATTAAAAACATAAAATACAAAGAAGCGTTTGTCCTTTGATCTAAATAAGAGTTTAAAAGCAGAAAAAAATTGATTTATGAAAATTTATAAGATAGAACGGAAAGAAGTCCGGCTACGAGGTCTAAGTATTAAGTATGAATCATAGTTCGAAAACTTTGTGATCTATTTGATCTATTTCGTGCTCCAGATACTCGAATGAATATCCGACGAAATAAAACCATCTTGATAAAGATGACAGACCCCCTTCTCTGTACTATCCATAGGGTCAATTCTAACAAGTCACACACTCATATTCCGGAAATATACAATGCAGAAAAAAATTTCGCGGTCGAACTACCAAAGGAGAATAGGTGCAAAATTTTAGACCTACATACTTTACTTTTTTGTATCGAACAAAAAGCTAGCACTTCAAGATTCTTCTCAGTCTAATTCATTGAAATTCCATCCAGTAGAACAGAGGAATTATAAATCTCCAAAATAATAGATAGGAATACCGCAAATAGTGCCATTGCAACACCCATCAAAGGGGTCGTTCCCCATCCAGGAGCTACTTTACCATATTCAGAATTCAACGGTTTCAATAACTTCCCTACAGTAGTGCTTCTTGGACCAGATCTAGAACTATCTTCAACAGTTTGTGTAGCCATAAATCTTATTTTGTATTCATTACGATCTGTTGACTTTGTATACCATTCCGTTGTAAATAAACGATCTTAGCATAGATCCATTGTGGTCTTTCAATTATATAATAATGGAAACAGCAACTCTAGTCGCCATCTTTATATCTGGGTTACTTGTAAGTTTTACTGGGTATGCTCTATATACTGCCTTTGGGCAACCCTCTCAACAACTAAGAGATCCATTCGAGGAACACGGGGACTAGTTGACGTAATCAGCCTCCAAATAGTTGGAGGCTGATTACGTCAATGAAGAGAATGAAAAATTATTTCATTTTTTAGTTGAAATTGTAGGCGGTTCCCGAAAAAAAATAGCGAAAAAAATGATCCCTAAAGTCGATACTAAGAGAAATGTATAAACCAATGCTTCCATAAATTTGATCGTGGTTTACAATTATAGCTTTCATACCTGTTTTGTTTATGTTTACTGAAGGAGTATACCTCCGGATAAAGAACAAAAAAGAGTCAAAGAAACGGCAGCGATTTAAATCAAGATTCCTACAGTACCCTACCTATTAAATGAAATCAAAAAAATCGCAAACAGAAACTAAAAGAAAAAAGCAATGTTGCATCAGACTGCTTGTCTTTTTGTAGTTGGATCTCCAAGTTTTTGGAATGCCCCAAATTCCACCTGAGCATCCAAATCTGGATCAATACCAGCAAAAACATCTCTGAAGAGGGTTCTAGAACCATGCCAAATGTGTCCAAAGAAGAAAAGTAGAGCAAACGAAGCATGCCCAAAAGTAAACCAACCTCTTGGACTGCTACGAAAAACACCATCGGATTTCAAAGTAGCACGATCTAATTCAAAAATCTCACCCAATTGAGCCCGTCTAGCATATTTTTTCACAGTTGCGGGATCACTATAACTTACTCCATTGAGTTCACCACCATAAAACTCAACAGTTACACCTACTTGTTCGACACTATATTTAGATTCTGCCCTTCTAAACGGGACGTCGGCTCTAACAATTCCGTCTCCGTCTACCAAAACAACCGGAAATGTTTCAAAAAAAGTAGGCATACGGCGTACAAAAAGTTCACGCCCTTCTTTATTTCTAAAGACGGGGTGTCCTAACCATCCAACAGCTATTCCATCCCCATTGTCCATTGAACCCGCTCGGAATAATCCCCCTTTTGCTGGATTATTACCAATATAATCATAAAAAGCTAATTTTTCAGGAATTTTAGACCAAGCTTCTGATACACTTTGATTTTCAGCTAGTCCGGCACTAACTCTTCGATATATTTCTTGTTGAAAGTATCCCTGATCCCATTGATAACGAGTAGGACCAAATAATTCGATGGGAGTAGTTGCAGAACCATACCACATAGTTCCAGCAACAATAAAAGCTGCAAAAAAGACAGCAGCAATACTACTGGAAAGGACGGTTTCAATATTTCCCATACGTAATCCTTTGTATAGACGTTGAGGCGGACGAACACTAAGATGGAATAAGCCCGCTAATATACCCAACGTCCCTGCTGCAATATGATGAGAGGCTATTCCTCCCGGAACAAAAGGGTCAAAACCCTCCACGCCCCACGCCGGATTTACGGGTTGGACCTTTCCGGTTAGTCCATAAGGGTCGGATACCCATATTCCAGGACCATATAATCCTGTTACATGAAATGCGCCAAAACCAAAGCAAGCCACTCCTGAAAGAAATAAATGAATTCCAAAAATCTTGGGCAAATCCAAAGAAGGTTTTCCTGTACGTTCATCACAAAAAATTTCTAGATCCCAATATACCCAATGCCAAATAGCTGCCAAGAAGCACAAGCCAGAAAACACGATATGTGCTGCGGCTACCCCTTCGTAACTCCAAAGACCCGGATTCGTTATAGTCCCTCCTGTAATATTCCAACCGCCCCATGAATTGGTTATTCCTAAACGAGTCATGAAAGGTATAACGAACATACCTTGTCTCCACATTGGATCAAGAACAGGGTCGGAGGGATCAAAAACAGCTAATTCATATAGAGCCATGGAACCGGCCCAACCAGCAACCAGAGCAGTATGCATTATATGAACCGAAAGCAAACGACCGGGATCATTCAATACAACAGTATGAACACGATACCAAGGCAAACCCATGGAAATACCCCTTTATCAATGAAAAATAGACACTATGTAACTTTATTGCATTGGAAAAAACTATGTTACGGACCCCCCCTTTTTAGGTAATTATTTCGGAGAAAGGATTAATATTTGTTCTATTCTGTTAGTAATAATGGAACAATTCGATTCATAGGAAAAAAGGGAAGCGGATCTATTCTATATCCGATAAGTACCAATACGCAATGGGGGTGAATCCTATGTTATATGAACCAAGATAGCTATTGTTGTTCAGAAGCCCGTTCGTAAAAAGTTTCCTTTAATTTTTATTCATTCTCTCTTACTTTACTTTTATTTTATATTTTATTTTAGCTTATTCAACTTCTGTATTAAATATGATTAATTTAAATATGATTAATATTAATAAAGTAGGAAAAAAGGATAATATGATAAAAAAAAATGAAACCCCAGTCTTACGTTTCCACATCAAAGTGAAATAGAGAACTTCATTCTCTTTTTTTTTCATTTCATGCCTATTGGCGTTCCAAAAGTACCTTTTCGAAGTCCTGGAGAAGGAGATACATCTTGGGTTGACATATAGTGCGACTTGTCAGATATATTGGGCTATATGGGATTTCCCCATTTTCTCCCTCGATCGAGATATCCTCTGTTTCGCTCAAAAAGATTGATTGAATTATCAAAAATTTGTAACGCGAAGCGCAAAAAATAAATTAGAATTAAATGCAGGGAGTATTTAGATTGATATTAGATTATCAAAAATTTTTTATGGTTTACGTGATCGGACTAATAAAATTAAGTATCCAGGCTCCGTTTAGCAAAAATCCAATTGATAATTAATATATAATATTTTTATAATTACTACTTAATATGATATGAATATGATATCAAAATTATGATAAAAATTCTATTAAAAAATAAAAAAAATACAAAAAATTGAAACAGGGTGATCTAAAACTGTTGATCAAATAAAATAATATAATTAAAAATTTATTGACTATTTGACAGAAGACATGTGAAAGAAATGAATTGAAAAAAAAAGAAGGAGTAGTAAAAAAAAAAAAGACGCGGTATTTGGTTCATTTGTCCTATATGTGCAAATCAAAATCGGGCAAATTTTTCCTTTTACTCGGAGTAGAGCATAAACCTAAAAAAACGGAATAAAAAAAGGAAGAAGCCCATTCAGGAACAAGAAAAAACCATCCCCATTTCAACTGAATCTCGATGAAAAAAAAATATCAATGAATCAAGTTAGTCTGACAGGCCTAATCAATCGTTTTATTATTTTATTATTAGGATTATAATATCTAATAAATAAAAGGGGCCAAAACTTATTTATTTTTTCTTTTACTTTTAAAAGGGAAGCAAGCCCTTCCCTTATTAAGTTAGAAAGAAAAGCCTTCTCTGAAAAAAAAGGGGGGGTTGGAATCGACACATTGATTTTTTAACAATTTTTGTTGAACCGTATGCATCAAAAGGTGCCTGTACGGCTCCTAAGGAATAAAATTTTATCCTAATCAACCGACTTTATCGAGAAAGATTGTTTTTTTTAGGCCAAGAGGTTGATACCGAAATCTCGAATCAACTTATTAGTCTTATGATATATCTCAGTATAGAAAAGGATACCAAAGATCTTTATTTGTTTATAAACTCTCCTGGTGGATGGGTAATATCTGGAATGGCTATTTATGATACTATGCAATTTGTGCGACCCGATGTACAGACAATATGCATGGGATTGGCCGCTTCAATAGCATCCTTTATCCTAGTCGGAGGAGAAATTACCAAACGTATAGCATTCCCTCACGCTTGGCGCCAATGAGTTTTTTTATTTTAGAGAAAAAATACTATGCCTTCGCCCTCGGAAATATGAATTAGTTAAGTAATAATAGCATGGCACTTCGAATTCGATATGAAATTTTTTAGATTAAAAAAATTAGATTATATATTGAAAGAGTAGTATGGGATAAGAAAGGGGTATTTAAAATGATATCTTCCCTATTCGGGCACATCCCAGCGTCACAAACTTTGTTTTCACACCGGAAGCTTATTTACAAAAACAAAAAAAAAGACACTTTGGGATTGCTGAATCATAGACGGATCAAAAAAAATGATATATAAAGCAACGGAACCATCATAGTATTTTTTTAACTCCTACAAAACAAAAAAGAAGGATGGTAATTGGATCATTTATGGATCCGCGTATAATAGAACCTATATTTTGTTTTCTTTCGCCGAAAGGAAAGGTCAAAAACGTAAATTCCATTCTAGAGCCGTATGCAACGCACAAAAAAAGCCTGTACGGTTATTCAAATTTCTCTGTTTTTTTGGTTATCTCGCCTCATTCTGCGAAATAGAAAAAGCTTTTCTATTATATCATCAGGGTAATGATCCATCAACCCGCTAGTTCGTTTTATGAGGCACAAACGGGAGAAGTTATCTTGGAAGCGGAAGAACTACTAAAACTTCGCGAAACCATCACAAGGGTTTATGTACAAAGAACGGGCAAACCTATATGGGTTGTATCCGAAGACATGGAAAGGGATGTTTTTATGTCAGCAACAGAAGCCCAAGCTCATGGCATTGTTGATCTTGTAGCGGTTCAATAAAAATAGGAGCGATTTCATGCAAATCTACCACTGCTAATTTTATATCTTTTTAGATTAAAGGTTTAGTTTCATATTCTCTTCAATATATTTTTTTTATATTGAAGAGAATCTTGAAGAGAAGTAATTCAGAATTAGCCGGTTAGAACCCATCTAAACCAGCCCATTATTTATATGATTCCGTATGCCAACCATTAAACAACTTATTAGAAATACAAGACAGCCAATCCGAAATGTCACAAAATCCCCAGCGCTTCGGGGATGCCCTCAGCGACGAGGAACATGTACTCGGGTGTATGTGCGACTCGTTTAGATCATAGACTGAAACACAAAAAGGAAATTCTTTTTGAAATATCAAGGATCAGTACCTGTTAATAAAATAGAATGGAGGAACTCGATTCATTATTTCAAAAAGATAGATCATTCATATCTTCTATTGTGTCTGAAACTTATGGTTTACATTGGTGCAAATCCAATCAACTCCATTTTTTAGAAAACCCCCAATGATAACAAATGGTTATCAATTAAGCGGGGGAAATCCCATTTTTTATTAAAAAGATTCCACTCTTGAAAGAAAAAACGGACTAACAGGGTAAATGACCAAATCAATTTTAAAATAAAATACCGTTACTGTATAAAGTGGATCTCATTGTGAAAGATCTATTACTGGAATATTAATGGGGTAGAGCCAAAGAATGTGAATTGTACAAGTTACCAATAGTATTGATTAATTAAAAGAAGGAGCTCCGGTGTATAGAGAGGACCTCACCGTTTTAGAAGTAACCATAGAAACGAAGGAACCCACTATTTATCCATTTCTATTTACTACTTTTTGTAGTTATTCTATTTTTTTTATATCAAGTACCAAGGCAATTTATCCTTTCAAAGCAAAGGAAAATACCTAGCCAAAAATAGTGGTGGGGAAGGTTAGAGTAGCAAAAGCCATTGGAATTTTTTTTTATACATTGGAATAATTCGTTTGGTTATTAATGACTAGTAAAGGGGAAAAGAATAACTAAAACTAAAAAAAGAATTAGTTATTCATCAAAGTTTGATTTATTCAATGACTAGAATTAAACGCGGATATATAGCTCGGAGGCGTAGAACAAAACTTCGTTTATTTGCATCAAGCTTTCAAGGGGCTCATTCACGACTTACACGAACTATGACTCAACAGAGAATAAGAGCTTTAGTTTCGGCTCGTCGGGATAGGGGTAAAAGAAAAAGAGATTTTCGTCGTTTATGGATCACTCGAATAAATGCCGTAATTCACGAAACGGAGGTATTCTATAGTTATAACCGATTCATACACAATCTGTACAAGAAGCAATTACTTCTTAATCGAAAAATACTTGCACAAATAGCTCTATTAAATAGGAGTTGTCTTTATACGATTTCAAATGAGATCAAAAAATGAGGGGATTGGAAGAAATCCACTAAAATATTTGAAATAGAGTTCTTAAGTAGAATAAGCTCGGGGAGGGTAGAGTAGAAATTAGTATTATAAAAAAAGTCGTCAAAACAAAACGAGGGTATATAGTCGCTAAAAAAAGACTTATTCTTTTTCTTTTCGACGATTCTTTTCTTTTTTTTTTTTTTTATGACAGAAACAGACGTAACAATCAAATTTTGATTCTTGATTGGATTTGTCGAACAAAATATTAACCTCTTTTTTAATTCCTTCAGATTAGTTATTCAATTGAAGAATAAGTCTATTTTTTTCTGGTTCTAAGGCTAGTAGTTCTAGGGGTCGACTCACTTCTTTCAAATTGTTTCTGATTATTAAGAAAAGGTAACAAAGATAAAATACGAGCTTGTTTTATAGCAATAGTAATTAATCGTTGTTGTTTTAAAGTTACTCTATTCACCCGTCTAGATAATATTTTTCCTTGTTCACTAATAAATCGACTAATTAAACTCATGTTTCTATAATCAATTCGATCCCCCGATTGGATCGGGGGCAAACGCCGACGAAAAGATCGCTTGGATTTAGTAAAAGGTCGCTTAGATTTATTCATAATTTTTTATTCCTTACCTATAAAATCCTATTTTTGATCGGATCAAAATAAAAACGATTGCTATTTCTATATAGGATAGAGTTTCTATATAGAATTAAGAATATAGGATTTGATTTCTTTCTATTATTTTATTTGTTTATATTTATATATATGTAATAATACGTAGATACTCTCATTATTCCTGTTCTTAAAATAAAATTTGACATACAAGCACTCAATTTTATCTATTTCTTAATTTCCCCATGAATTGTATGTTTATAACAATAGGGACAGAATTTTCTCAATTCCAATCGACTAGGAGTGTTATGCCGATTCTTTTGAGTAATATATCTGGAAATTCCAGCCGATTCTTTCTTAATATCATTTCGAACACAACTGGTACATTCCAAAATAATTGTTACTCGAACATCTTTACCTTTGGCCATGAAACCTCCTTTGGATTTATGATTCACCCCCAATCTTCTATTTTAATTTTAGGGTCCATAAAGAACAAGAACAAAAAAAATAGAAGCTGTTAATTAACTCAAAAAAATGTCTTAAATATTTCGTTGCAATGAATATTAATTAGTAATTAAATAAAAAGAAAATAATAAGTAATATAATGATTTTTTGAAAACTATATTTCAAATCTTTGTACAGTATTTTTTTTAAGTATCTCGTAGGATACTCTTTCCCTAGCAACACTTTTTTTTTAATTGGATCCTGAACCCTCGTTTTTATGACCTTTCGGCCCCCCTTTTTTTTTTCTAATTCTTTTTTTAGAATTAGAAAAAAAAGGGGGGGTTATTCCCCGATCGTTGATCGTATCTCTAAATTTTTTTATCCTTTCTGATGTTAATAACTAGAATTAAAAAAAGGGAAATGTTAATGCATCTGGAAATAAACGATTAATCTCTATTAATAAACCTGCTAACGAAACGAACCATAGAGTACTTAGTACCGGTGCTACGGAAAGATATGTTTTTAGATCTCGCATTTGAAATCCTCCTTCTTTCTTCTTTATTGTATTACAATATATATAGTAATATATATAACTATAGATGTACATGTAGTTAAGAAGTTCTTGTATTTGTATATGTAACCCCCCATTTTCAAAATTAGAATTGAAATATTGTCTACTAGAACGATCTTATAGATTCCATTTTCAAATGGAAACGCCTTTTTATGTAAATTTGAAATTGATAGGATTTGCCTAAAAAAAGTAATTTTTTTAATTATACTTATATATATGTTTGTTATCTGATATGAAACAAAAAAAAAAGAAGGATGTGGAAAACAAGATAGGAATTGTTTACAATGACACTGTAAACCAATCGAAAGGGATGTAGCGCAGCTTGGTAGCGCGTTTGTTTTGGGTACAAAATGTCACGGGTTCAAATCCTGTCATCCCTACCTAATTACTGCTCAGAAGAGCAGTAACGAGGAATCCATTTTAGATTTATCTTTTTTTAATAAAATTGGACATACATATAATTCTGAATTTTATGATATACTATGATATAGTATATACGTACAAAATCGATTCGAGTTAAAGAATGTCCTCTTTCTAGCCTTTTCGTTTTTTTATAAAAAACAAGAAAAGCGCTCTTAGTTCAGTTCGGTAGAACGTGGGTCTCCAAAACCCAATGTCGTAGGTTCAAATCCTACAGAGCGTGATGTCACTCTTGTTTATTAGATTGTGTCAAAATTCCACTGTTCGCAAATAATTGAGCAGCAATCTGAATTCGACCTCCCGCATATGAAAGCAAGAAGGAGGTCAGTCAAAAAAAAGAGATGTTAATTAATCAAAAGTCCAACTGATCACCACGTCTGTATTGTAAATAAGCAGTTACGAATAATCCAGCCAAAGTAATAGGAATTAGACCTAAGACGATTCCAAATAAAGAAACTTCAATCATTTCAATTTTATTTTGTTTTCATTTTTGAAAGGGAGAAAAGAGAGGTACTATCTATTCCTAGCTCTTAATCTGTATTGCCGACGAATCTCAATGACCAAAATTGGGTAATTAACACGGTAAGGAACTATCGAACATATGAAATACCATATAAATCTTTTTTGATCAAAAAAGATTCATTCAATTAATTTCAAATAAGTCGTATTTTGCTTAGACCAATAAATAGAACTGAGGTTATAGTTAAAGCTGCTAGTAGAAAACCGAAATAACTAGTTATAGTAGGCATGAAGGGACTCAATAAAATATGTTTTTTTATACATATGTTTCTAAAGTACTTCCCGAAGTTTCAATAAAAAAATTTTTTAAAGTAAAGATAGATACAAATACTAGTTCCAAGAATCAAAAAATTAAATTGAAAATTTGTGAGTTATCAAGCATTATCGGTGGTATGAACAAAAATAGAGAAAAAGAAAAAACGAAATTCATCGTCTTTGGCATCTGCACCATCTCAGGATTCAGAATTCACGTAACTGATTCATTGAAAAACTCTTTAAGAAATTAATAAGAAAAAATAATACATAAAAAAATAACTCTATTATATAACTTCAGTTAAAACATAGAACTTTTTTTGAATAAACATGTAAAAATTTTTAAAAAAGTTGTTTGATTCTTTTTTTTTTAAGTGACCTTAGAACCTAGAATATGCCCCCTTCTACATTTATTCAAATTGAAATAAATTCAATTTTGAATAAAGTAGATTAATATAGTAGAGCAGTTTTCTTCATTTAATCTATGAAATTAAACCAAAAAGCAGTATCCTACACGGAGAACGAGATCAGTCAAAAAAAGAGTTATTTATTTTAACTAGATTTTTAAAACTTGTAATTAGCAATTTCTATTATCGTTTCCTTTCTAGGTTTTAGGTTTTTTTCTTTCGATATTATATAGAAAATAGAGTGAAAAACCCATCATCTTTGTAGTTAGTTAAAGAAAGAAAAAACCTTTAAATTGAATACAACAAAACAATGCACGCATTCCAAAGATTTAGTATTATTATTTTTTTATTATTTGTTGTTCTTTTGAATTGATCCAAAACTATTCTTCCTTTTCTTGTTACTGGAAATTAATTCCTTAAAATAAAATGAAATAAAAAGCAAAAACGGGGGGGGGTCACATTATCATTACAAAAAAATATCTTCTACAATTATGCATATGCAACAAAAATGAAATTGATGGGTTTTGGATTCAATTGACTTGGGACAATATGAGAATTTCCTTAATGAATTATTAGAATTAGAAACCACCCTCTTGAATTTTCATTTTATCTAATCTTTAGTTTATTTTCTAGTCCAAAACAAATAAAGGATCAAAGCCCCTATAGATTACAGATACAGGAATTTGAAGAAGTGGAACATGGTTATACATCGACAAGCAAAAAAAAAAACGAAATAAATTATCTAACACTTCAGTTCTATACTAATTCAAATTGCGTTGCTGTGTCAGAAGAAGGATAGCTATACTGATTCGGTAGACTCTAAAAATACCCTTGGTACTTTATTGACGATCTCACAAAGATGTAATCTCAGTGAATTTGAATTTACTGATTCATCTTTTACAGAATCGATTCCCTACAAGAATATCTGGAGTTCAGTATGTCTGGAAGCACAGGAGAACGTTCTTTTGCTGATATTATTACCAGTATTCGATACTGGGTCATTCATAGCATTACTATACCTTCCCTATTCATTGCGGGCTGGTTATTCGTCAGCACCGGTTTAGCTTACGATGTGTTTGGGAGCCCTCGTCCAAACGAGTATTTTACAGAGAGCCGACAGGGCATTCCATTAATAACAGGCCGTTTTGATTCTTTGGAACAACTCGACGAATTTAGTAGATCTTTTTAGGAGGACCCAATGACTATAGATAGGACCTATCCAATTTTTACAGTGCGCTGGTTGGCTGTTCATGGACTAGCTGTACCTACCGTTTCTTTTTTGGGGTCAATATCAGCAATGCAGTTCATCCAACGATAAACCGAATTCAATTATTTATAGAGCTATGACACAATCAAATCCGAACGAACAAAATGTTGAATTAAATCGTACCAGTCTCTATTGGGGGTTATTACTCATTTTTGTACTTGCTGTTTTATTTTCAAATTATTTCTTCAATTAAAATTAAGTAAAATTAAGAAAAGAGCGTAGAATAATAAAATAAAAAACAAAGAGTAGTAATTTTCTTATCCCATTCGTTTTCTTATCCCATTCGGATGGATTATATATCATAATTATCTCTGACTGTTTATGTTTCTAGCATGACCACTCGATGAAATGTGGAGGGAAGCAGGATAAATGGCTGATACTACTGGAAGGATTCCTCTTTGGGTAATAGGTACTGTAGCTGGTATTCTTGTGATCGGTTTAATAGGTATTTTCTTTTATGGTTCATATTCAGGATTAGGTTCATCCCTGTAGAAATTGGATGAACTGAGTTATAGACGTGAAAACATAAGAACTCAACGGGGCCCAACTCTTCCTTCTTTGTCTGATTCGAGGGGGTCCCGTTGAACTGCTAATAATCAGAACAATTTTTATCGTGTTTTTGAAAAATGAACTTAATTAGATTAGTAGGTTAGGAGCATATAGTATTTATTATTAACCTTTCAAAGATCGAAAAAAAGGGGGGGGGGTCACTTAATTTTATTTTTCTGCTTTCCCGACTGACACAATATTTTTTATCATTAGATCTATCATTAAAATTTTGTCTATACTCTATACTAATAGAAGTTTTTTCTTATTTTTTTAGTATTTCATCAAACTTGAAATGAAAATAAATAAAACTACAAAAAGTAACTATTATTAATACTATTAATTAATAATTATATATACGATATATATTAATATAGATATATTAAAACCTTATATATATAGAAACAGTAATATATATGTAAACTAAGAATAGGATTTTTTAACGAATGCAATTAAGAATGACAAGATCGACACAAGAAAAGGATGTCTAAAATTCCTTTTCTTGTGTCGAAGACTCGCAAGACAAGTAATACTCCCTATAGTCCCTAAAATTTGTTATTTCGCCAATTTCTAGTTCCCTTTTTTCTACGCTTGCTTTCCTTATTTTAGTATCTAGTCAAATTTTTCCATTCTAAATTACATTAGAAAAAAACTCTTGATTATTGATACATTCTATCAATTTCAATTGGTCACTAACGACAGAGTTACATCACACCCCCTCCCATTTTTCAATACAAATTTGTATTGAAAAATAAAGAAAAGGGGGGTAAAGTGAATTCTTCTTAATATACATACTAGGATTAGGACTATCAGACAAGTAATTCCTGACACCTGGTCGAAATCGAAAGTCTAAAGAGAGGCAAAAAGGCTTTTGATAATTTTTTTTGTTCTTTCTTTTTTACGAATTTGATAAGGCGAAATAGACAGATCTAAAAATTCATTTCGGATAATTGAACCTTCTCAAACTGTTTCTTTTTAAGAACCAAAAAGATTTGTGCCAAAACAACAGATCCTAAGAAGAACAAAAGGCCTTGGACACGTAATGGATCTTGAAGTACTATTTCCGCATCCCCCTGACCAAACCCACCCACATTAGGATTGCTTGTTAATGGTTGATCGAGTTTAATGGATTCGCCCTCTGAAACAAGAAGTTCTAGGCCTCGAGGGATAATATCAATTACTTGGCGTTCATTCGATGCATCCACTATGGTTATTTCGTATCCCCCTTTTTCTTTTCGTAAAATTTTACTTATTATCCCTCCTGCCGTAGCATTATAAACTGTATTGTTACTTTTGCTACCATCAGGATAAATCTGACCCCTTCCCCTATTTCCACCTACGTATATAGGATATTTTAAGAAGTGAACATCTTTATTAGTAGCAGGGTCTGGGGCAAGAATAGGAAAGGTTATTTCACTATATTTTTGACCAGGAACAGGACCTATCACAAGAATATTTTTTTTATTGGGGCGATAATTCTGAAAAGACAGATTTCCTATCTTTTCTTTCATCTCGGGTGAAATACGATCGGGGGGGGCTAATTCAAACCCCTCCGGTAAAATAAGAACAGCTCCCACATTCAAAGCTCCTTTTTTACCATTAGCTAGAACTTGTTTTAGCTGCATATCATAAGGAATTTTAACAACTGCTTCAAATACAGTATCAGGAAGTACCGCTTGTGGAACCTCAATATCCACGGGCTTACTAGCTAAATGGCAATTGGCACATACAATACGCCCAGTTGCCTCTCGTGGATTTTCATAATTCTGCTGGGCAAAAATTGGATATGCACTTGAAATGGATGCCCAAGTTATTATATATATCATGAGTGAGACAGATATGGAGCGAGTAATCTCTTCCCTTATCCAAGAAAAGGTATTTCTAGTTTGCATGGTCCAATCGTTTATCCCGAAAATTTCTACAATAAAGTTAGGTAGGTCGATAATATACTTCCCTAGCCACAATTCTGCTATTTACATTTACTGAAAAAATAAATTTTTTTGAAATATACAAGGAATCCCTCGTGGGTAAAAAAGAGTAAAGTAAATACGACTTTGATTTGGTTATGATGTATAAAGTAAGAAAGAGTAGAATTGGATCAGTGAATCGTTTTTTAGTCATTTATTGCATGATAAATCACTACAAGTGACGGAGATACACGATTTAAATAACGAAAGATCCAATATTTAAAAATTGTATCAAGAATGACTGGAAAGGTAGAAACTAGACCAGATAAAATTTGCTCATAATGAGCAAACCCAAAATCTTTGTAAATATAACCAATCATTAGTTCCCAACCGTGAGGCGAATGGAATCCGATACATAAATCAGTTAATAAAAGAATCGAAAAAGCTTTAATTGTATCACTTAAATTATATAGGAATTCTTGAACCCAAGAATTGAGAATAAAAAGCTTTTCCTTACCCCAAAAGGAATAACCACTTAGAATAACGAAAGATATTAGATTTGTCGAGAAGTGCAAGATTGTATGGATACGATACTCATTGTGTATTTTGATGAATTGGATCGTTTCTTTGTGGATTCCTAGACGAAATTGTTGTAAATCGGTTTCTGGGTATTCCTTTATCATTTCATCCAGCTGGAATAGTTCCTCTAATTGTATGAATTTTTCTAGAACACTTTTTTCTTGAATATCATTCAAGAAAGTTTCGCATTGTCTAGTATTCCACCAATTAGTAATCCAAGTTTTCAAACTTTTATTACAGCAGAGAGAGATCAACCAGGGCAAAAAGACTATAGATGTAAAATAAAAAAAAGGAATGAATGCTTTCTTTTTTGCCATTTTGAATCTGTGAATTGTTAATGAACCTACCGCATTTGTGGATTCTATTAGATCTACTATTTCTATCGAGCATGAGTTTCTATTCTAATTCAAATAGAATGTATTGAGCCTATAATCCCTTTTCTCTTTTTCTTTTGATTCAATACTTAGTCTTTGCTTTGAATCTAGAAAGAATACAGAAATAGACTCAGAATACACTTACAATTTGAATAAAGAAAAAATTGTATTTCCAGGATGTTATTCCCCCTTTTTTCGATCAATACTAAAAGAACTTTTTTGAATTTTTAAAATAAAAAATATGATTCTATTTTCGAGACGAATAAACTCCCTTTCTTTTCTATCAAATATATAAAAAAAAACGAGCATAAAAGAATAGATGAATGTTCAATTGAAAAAAAAGAAAGCAATTCTTTCGTTTTTTCTTCCTACTGCCAAAGGATTTAGTCTTTAAACTTTAAAAATGAATTCATTTCAAAATACTTCAATTGGTACACGCAAGAAGTAAGCCAATTCAGCAGCTTTTTGCTCAATTTCTCGTGTAGTAAAATTCTCATCAGTACGAATTAAAGGAATAGCCCCTTGACCTCTAATTTCCATATAAAGGACACGCCGGGCAGAAACACCCTCTTTAACTTCGATTCTGATCGACTGAATATCTTTCATAAGGAATCGTAAAAAGATGCGACGGCTTTTTCCAGGAAATCCCCAACGAAAAATCCGTACTATCCCTTCTTTTCGGTCGAAAAGATCATAACCACTACCCACATTCCACAAAATAGTGCACCACAAATAGCAACTAATAAAGAGACCCGCGATCCCATAGAAAGACATCACAATCCCTTGTGGAAAAAAAAGGATTTCCTGAGATGCAACTAACGATATAAAATTTTTACCAAGATAACTGGAAGTTCCAACCAATAAGAATCCCAATGAACCTAAAAATAGGATAAAGGCCCAGCAGAAATTACTTGTTTTTCGAGACCCCGTTATAAATTCTATCCATAGAGATTCTGATCGCCAACTCATATATATTAGATCCAGTTATACAATTTTTTGGAATTGAGAAAATATGACTTTCCTTTTTTTGTTTTCAAAGTAACTCTCATCAACTATAACTATTTTGTTGTGAACCTTTACTTTAGGAATAATTTATATAATTGTTTATATCTAAAATAATAAAATCTCCTTCCTTTATATGATCCCCTATAACTATATACATACAAATAAATACATTGACTTGAATTTCATCCAGCGGTCCGACGATGATCCATTTTTTCAAAAGAGCGCAAATTGAGTTACCCCATATAATACGTTTACACATGCATAAAAACTTTTTTTAGTTATGTTTGTAGGAATCTATGTGTTATACAATATTCTACCAAATGGGTCTTATCAAATCGAAGTTTTTAAAATAAAAAGGGGAGTTATACGATTCGGTCTCATCCGATCTAAAAAATCTTATTTTTTTGAATATGAAGAAATAAAGAAGCCATTGCAAGTGCCGGAAAGACTAGGCCTACTAAAGGCACAAAAATAGAGGGTAAGTTGTTGAAAGTTGTCATAAAATGGGGTACCTCAATTTAATATTTGTACCTGTTATTGTTATATTCTGAATTCTAAAGATATCTTAGAATATCTTGTAGTTTTATTATTTCTATTATATATATTATATAATTATACTAAGTATCTTTAAGTAAATATATATCGAATACTAATATACAACCTAATAGAAATAATAGAACCTACTAGAAATAGAATAAAAAAATAGGTACAAGAAATGCCAAACTAAATAAATGGACTTATTAATCTTTCAAAATAAAATAGATGTATTATCATAATCTCCCTGTTAGATTTATTATTCTTTTTGTTCTTTTTGTCTTCTAATAGTCATTAATAAAGAAAAAATTTTATTCCATTAAAATTTTATACAAAATTGATTGGAATCTGATCCACCAACAGGGAATTTTCGGGAAATGCAAAACGATGCAAGACTCTCTATAGATCTATATCTCTATTTGAATTATCTATCCATATGCAAGCAAGAGAGGAAAAAAACTTTGTTTTATTTTTCTAGTCGAATTTGAACTTCCCGAAAGCAAAAATTCACTTTTTATCTTGTTGATAAAGGTTTACTGAGTAGTAAACAAGAATATCGATAAAAAAATGATTCTAAAGAAAAATGAATTTTTCAGGGTTTTCGTTTAATTATGATAAACTAACTGTTTTATTTGATTTCATTTTTGTTCAAAGGAAAAAAAGCATGGAGCTGAAATAACTCACTCACAACACCTTTTAAAGGATTACGTGGTACAATTGCATCCAATAAGCCCTTACGTAATAAAGATTCAGCTGCTTGTGAACCTTCAGGCACGGCTTTTTTCAATGTTTGTTCAATTACTCTTTTACCCGCAAATGCAATATAGGCATAGGGTTCGGCAATAATGATATCCCCCAACATACCAAAACTTGCTGTCACCCCACCGGTAGTAGGAGATGTAAGAATTGATATATAGAATAACTTTTTACTTGATTGATAATCACATAAAACCGAAGAAATTTTAGCCATTTGCATCAAACTTAAACTTCCTTCTTGCATTCGTGCTCCTCCGGAAGAACACACTAAAATAAGAGGTAAACATTGATTGGTAGCATACTCGATCAAACGAGTTATTTTTTCGCCTACTACGGATCCCATACTACCCCCCATAAACTGAAAATCCATAACCCCAAGAGCTACCGGAATACCGTTTAATTGACCTGTACCTGTTTGAATAGCGTCAGTCAACCCTGTCTTTTTTTGAGCAGAGGCAATACGCTTTTTATAAGGTTCCTCCCTCGAATGAAATTTAATGGGATCCGCAGAGACCATGTCTTCATCCATAGGATTCCAAGTACCCGGATCAATCGAAAGCTCAATTCTCTCTGAACTGGTCATTTTCAAATAATGTCCACATTCTTCACAAACATTCATTTCGACTTTCTTATACATTAATCCATAACAATTGTCGCATTGAATCCACAATTGATTGTAGTTTTTAGTTATATCGAAATCCTTAGAACTCATTAAATTATTACGATTACTATTAGTTCTTATCTTGTCATTTTTGCTTTCACGAATCTTTCCACTTCCACTTTCACTACAAATGAAATTATAAATGTAACTTTCATTGGAATTATTACTATCGCTTAAAAAGTGACTATTAATACAGATGTGAGAACGAAAATAAGAGTCAATGCAACTATTAATGTGATTATTACAATTATATTTAGTATCCTTAATGTAAGGATCATAGTGCAGATCGTTGTCACCTTTAGATCTATTATTCAGATAACTAGAACTACAATAACTATAAAAAAAAATTTCTAGGTCACTCAAATCATTGTTAATCTCAAATTTTTTTTTTTATATCAAAATATATAGAATAACTATTTTTATTACTATCCCTAACAAAAAAGGTGTCATCCGATATGAAATTCCGAATGTCCTTGGAGTTAACTAAAAGATCAACATTATTGTAATAACTAGAACGCTCACCCCAACCATAAAAGTTTTTATCCATATCATATATAAACCGGTCTTTACTTATAGTAGTCTTTTCAATAGGAGCAAAACTATCCATTGCTTTACTTAGCTCGCCTCTGTATTCCAATTCTCCCTTAGAAAACATCAAATTGAACCACGATTTTTCCATAGAGCTTCTGGCCTCTATTTACATGAAAATAAAATAACAATAGATGAATAGTCATTCAATGAAAAATTGAAAAATGCAAAAAAAAAATTTGAATAGTTCATTTTCTATTCAGAGTAAGCAAAGCATGTCAATGCAATTGCTAATTGCTAAGATTATTAAGTAAAAGCAATTGAAATTAATAAATTTCAATTCTAAATGAAAATAAGGATTTTCTTATATTGTGTAAAATTCTCATTAAAAAAAAGAAATATTTGTTCTTCGCTTATGAATATAAGCGATATGAAGAACTTTTTTAGTAAAATCTCGTATACTAATATAAAAAAGTTTTTATTCCAATACGGAATGAAAAGAAAAGGACAACATGCAGAATGGGTAGAAGAAGTGGGGATACTTGGTTCAAGCCCTGACACGAAACTTAAAAAAAGAATAAAAAATCCTAAGAATCCATATTTCGTATAGAATTTCTTGTGGACACTACAATACAAAAGTGTAGTTGTGTTTATCTTTTTTTTTTCAGATTTTGTATATCTAGATAAGTATGTATCTATCAAAAACAGTATATACACTAGATAAACTCGGTAATTTTTTTACTAAAGGATTGAGCCGAGTTTAATTTTAAGCAATATATAATAAATGGGCGTTATGTTTAATCTAATTTCTAGTTGGCCATTCATTTACGATGGTTGTGAATGTGTAACCTTCCTTTCCTCCTCAGCATGTTTTTTGACTCTTGTTGCAGCACGTTTCGATTCAAGTCAGCACCAGTCGGTACGTAGCTTGTGGGCACTGAAGAAGGATTTGTGGTGTCCACTTTCAGGGTGCATTTTCCGTTGTTGGTTCACTCCGTCAATCCTTTTAGTAGTGTCATGAAAGCGGTTGGTCTGCATAGGAGGGACGCGAGGCGTCGATGGTCGGTGAAACTCGCGCTTGGGACTCGTGAAGACTTTGGGTGTAGGTTCAAGAGATGCGCTAGCCGATCCCGACTCTTTGAGGGAAGGCCAACTCTTAGCCCTTTGAGCGCACCAGAGACCATGACCACCACGACAGGCACAAACATGACCCGTCAATTGGTAGCGTGGTGTGAAGGGCCCCACACTTCAATACAGGACGGACGGGGACAAGAGCTGAAGGGACGAGTATTAGATTTTTTATTCTTTTTGTAAGTTTCCATGTCAGGGCTTGAACCAAGTATCCCCAACTTTTTCTACCATTCTGCATGTGGTCCTTTTCTTTTCATTCGTATTGGAATAAAACTTTTTGTTATATTAGTATACGAGATTCACTAAAAAAGGTTCTTCATATCGCTTATATTAGAAAGACGAAGAACAACTATTTCTTTTTTTAATGAGATTTTACACAATAGAAAAATCCTTATTTTATTAGAATTAAATTTATTTAATTTTCAATTGCTTTTACTTATAATCTAGCAATTAGCATGCATTGACAGGCTTTGCTTACTTGAATAGAAAATTGAACTATCAATTTTTTTTTGATTTTTCATTTTTCATTGAATGACTACAGTATTTTTATTTTATTTCATTAAATCGGCAGAAGCTTTATGGAAAAATCGTGGTTCACTTTGATGTTTTCTAAGGGAGAATTGGATCAGAGGCGAGTAAGTAAAGCAATGGATAGTTTGCTCCTATGAAAAGACTATATAAGTAAGCGGTTAATAGATTTGGATAAAAATTTTTGGTTGGGGTGAGCGTTCTAGTTATTACAATAATGTGATCTTTGTAATCCAAGGGACTCCGTCAATTTCATATCGGAGGACACCTTTTCTGTTAGGGAATAGTTAATAAAAATAGTTTTTATATTAATGTTGATACTAAAAACGTAAAAGATTTTCGATACCAATGAATTGAGTGACCTCGAACTTTTTTTTTATCGTTCAGTTCGTTTGTTATTTGCATCTTAGCTTAATGCAATTAATTTTTTTTGCCTTCTGTTCAATCTCCAATTCAGGCTTCTCACGTGAACTTCCACCGAACAACAAACTTTTTATTTTGATTCAATTTTACCAATGCTGTGCATGGTGTTTCACATTTTGTATACAGCGAGGCACAACCTAGGAACACACGTGTATTTGATGTTTTCTGAGGGAGAAGACGAATAGAGACGTGCAGTCGCAATGGATAAGTTTGGATCTCCTATAGCGGGTAGGAGCAGACTATAGGAGCAAAACATGGGAAAAACTATGAGACCAGATATGATTCTATAAGCGTTATACATTATGTTGGGACTTTTAGTAGCTCCAAGGGGGGAACAGATCGGGGCAAATAATTTAATAGGATAGTTAGATCAGTGCCGCTAGTAATATAAAGAAGATTGAAATCAAGACAACAAAGATGAAAGATAACAATTTTTGACAAGAGAAAAAATATTTTATGAAAGTAATGCGTTCTAGTTAAACGCGGACATGATCAGACATGAGACATTAATAGATACAAAACATGTAATAAACTAGAAAGAGATTCAGGGAAAAGGGTAAACACTGGTAGATTAAAGTCAAAAAGGAGACATCATAACGGCGAAGTGAAATCTCACGACAGTGAGAAGGACACTAATAAACCACTGAAGCAAACAAATGTACAATCCCGTGTGGTGCAGAAGAAGGAGTGTCAAAGGATCGATAAAGTAATGGGCGGGACAATACTAAAGAATATCTGCAGAGGTAATTCGAAATGATTCGAGTAATTGTATAAGAAAGTCGAAATGAATGTTGTGAAGAATGTGGACATATTTGAAAATGACCAGTTCAGAGAGAATTGAGCTTTCGATTGATCCGGGTACTTGGAATCCTATGGATGAAGACATGGTCTCTGCGGATCCCATTAAATTTCAGAGGGGGAACCTTATAAAAAGCGTATTGCCTCTGCTCAAAAAAAGACAGGGTTGACTGACGCTATTCAAACAGGTACAGGTCAATTAAACGGTATTCCGGTAGCTCTTGGGGTTATGGATTTCAGTTTATGGGGGGTAGTATGGGATCCGTAGTAGGCGAAAAAATAACTCGTTTGATCGAGTATGCTACCAATCAATGTTACCTCTTATTTTAGTGTGTTCTTCCGGAGGAGCACGAATGCAAGAAGGAAGTTTAAGTTTGATGCAAATGGCTAAAATTTCTTCGGTTTTATGTGATTATCAATCAAGTAAAAAGTTATTCTATATATCAATTCTTACATCTCCTACTACGGTGGGGTGACAGCAAGTTTTGGTATGTTGGGGGATATCATTATTGCCGAACCCTATGCCTATATTGCATTTGCGGGGTAAAAGAGTAATTGAACAAACATTGAAAAAAGCCGTGCTGAAGGTTCACAAGCAGCTGAATCTTTATACGTAAGGGCTTATTGGATGCAATTGTACCACGTAATCCTTTAAAAGGTGTTGTGAGTGAGTTATTTCAGCTCCATGCTTTTTTTCCTTTGAACAAAAATGAAATCAAATAAAACAGTTAGTTTATCATAATTAAACGAAAACCCTGAAAAATTCATTTTTCTTTAGAATCATTTTTTATCGATATTCTTGTTTACTACTCAGTAAACCTTATCAACAAGATAAAAAGTGAATTTTTGCTTTCGGGAAGTTCAAATTCGACTAGAAAAATAAAACAAAGTTTTTTCCTCTCTTGCTTGCATATGGATAGATAATTCAAATAGAGATATAGATCTATAGAGAGTCTTGCATCGTTTTGCATTTCCCGAAAATTCCCTGTTGGTGGATCAGATTCCAATCAATTTTGTATAAAATTTAATGGAATAAAATTTTTCTTTATTAATGACTATTAGAAGACAAAAAGAACAAAAAGAATAATAAATCTAACAGGGAGATTATGATAATACATCTATTTTATTTTGAAAGATTAATAAGTCCATTTATTTAGTTTGGCATTTCTTGTACCTATTTTTTTATTCTATTTCTAGTAGGTTCTATTATTTCTATTAGGTTGTATATTAGTATTCGATAATATTTACTTAAAGATACTTAGTATATTATATAATAATATAATAGAAATAATAAAACTACAAGATATTCTAAGATATCTTTAGAATTCAGAATATAACAATAACAGGTACAAATATTAAATTGAGGTACCCCATTTTATGACAACTTTCAACAACTTACCCTCTATTTTGTGCCTTTAGTAGGCCTAGTCTTTCCGGCACTTGCAATGGCTTCTTTATTTCTTCATATTCAAAAAAATAAGATTTTTTAGATCGGATGAGACCGAATCGTATAACTCCCCTTTTTATTTTAAAAACTTCGATTTGATAAGACCCATTTGGTAGAATATTGTATAACACATAGATTCCTAAACATAACTAAAAAAGTTTTTATGCATGTGTAAACGTATTATATGGGGTAACTCAATTTGCGCTCTTTTGAAAAAATGGATCATCGTCGGACCGCTGGATGAAATTCAAGTCAATGTATTTATTTGTATGTATATAGTTATAGGGGATCATATAAAGGAAGGAGATTTTATTATTTTAGATATAAACAATTATATAAATTATTCCTAAAGTAAAGGTTCACAACAAAATAGTTATAGTTGATGAGAGTTACTTTGAAAACAAAAAAGGAAAGTCATATTTTCTCAATTCCAAAAAATTGTATAACTGGATCTAATATATATGAGTTGGCGATCAGAATCTCTATGGATAGAATTTATAACGGGGTCTCGAAAAACAAGTAATTTCTGCTGGGCCTTTATCCTATTTTTAGGTTCATTGGGATTCTTATGGTTGGAACTTCCAGTTATCTGGTAAAAATTTTATATCGTTAGTTGCATCTCAGGAAATCTTTTTTTTCCACAAGGGATTGTGATGTCTTTCTATGGGATCGCGGGTCTCTTTATTAGTTGCTATTTGTGGTGCACTATTTTGTGGAATGTGGGTAGTGGTTATGATCTTTTCGACCGAAAAGAAGGGATAGTACGGATTTTTCGTTGGGGATTTCTGGAAAAAGCCGTCGCATCTTTTTACGATTCCTTATGAAAGATATTCAGTCGATCAGAATCGAAGTTAAAGAGGGTGTTTGCCCGGCGTGTCCTTTATATGGAAATTAGAGGTCAAGGGGCTATTCCTTTAATTCGTACTGATGAGAATTTTACTACACGAGAAATTGAGCAAAAAGCTGCTGAATTGGCTTACTTCTTGCGTGTACCAATTGAAGTATTTTGAAATGAATTCATTTTTAAGTTTAAAGACTAAATCCTTGGCAGTAGGAGGAAAAAAAACGAAAGAATTGCTTTCTTTTTTTTCAATTGAACATTCATCTATTCTTTTATGCTCGTTTTTTTTTATATATTTGATAGAAAAGAAAGGGAGTTTATTCGTCTCGAAAATAGAATCATATTTTTATTTAAAAATTCAAAAAAGTTCTTTTAGTATTGATCGAAAAAAGGGGGAATAACATCCTGGAAATACAATTTTTCTTTATTCAAATTGTAAGTGTATTCTGAGTCTATTTCTGTATTCTTTCTAGATTCAAAGCAAAGACTAAGTATTGAATCAAAAGAAAAAGAGAAAAGGGATTATAGGCTCAATACATTCTATTTGAATTAGAATAGATAGAAACTCATGCTCGATAGAAATAGTAGATCTAATAGAATCCACAAATGCGGTAGGTTCATTAACAATTCACAGATTCAAAATGGCAAAAAAGAAAGCATTCATTTTTTTTTTATTTTACATCTATAGTCTTTTTGCCCTGGTTGATCTCTCTCTGCTGTAATAAAAGTTTGAAAACTTGGATTACTAATTGGTGGAATACTAGACAATGCGAAACTTTCTTGAATGATATTCAAGAAAAAAGTGTTCTAGAAAAATTCATACAATTAGAGGAACTATTCCAGCTGGATGAAATGATAAAGGAATACCCAGAAACCGATTTACAACAATTTCGTCTAGGAATCCACAAAGAAACGATCCAATTCATCAAAATACACAATGAGTATCGTATCCATACAATCTTGCACTTCTCGACAAATCTAATATCTTTCGTTATTCTAAGTGGTTATTCCTTTGGGGTAAGGAAAAGCTTTTTATTCTCAATTCTTGGGTTCAAGAATTCCTATATAATTAAGTGATACAATTAAAGCTTTTCGATTCTTTTATTAACTGATTTATGTATCGGATTCCATTCGCCTCACGGTTGGGAACTAATGATTGGTTATATTACAAAGATTTGGGTTTGCTCATTATGAGCAAATTTATCTGGTCTAGTTTCTACCTTTCCAGTCATTCTTGATACAATTTTTAAATATTGGATCTTTCGTTATTTAAATCGTGTATCTCCGTCACTTGTAGTGATTTATCATGCAATAAATGACTAAAAAACGATTCACTGATCCAATTCTACTCTTTCTTACTTTATACATCATAACCAAATCAAAGTCGTATTTACTTTACTCTTTTTTACCCACGAGGGATTCCTTGTATATTTCAAAAAAATTTATTTTTTCAGTAAATGTAAATAGCAGAATTGTGGCTAGGGAAGTATATTATCGACCTACCTAACTTTATTGTAGAAATTTTCGGGATAAACGATTGGACCATGCAAACTAGAAATACCTTTTCTTGGATAAGGGAAGAGATTACTCGCTCCATATCTGTCTCACTCATGATTATATAATAACTTGGGCATCCATTTCAAGTGCATATCCAATTTTTGCCCAGCAGAATTATGAAAATCCACGAGAGGCAACTGGGCGTATTGTATGTGCCAATTGCCATTTAGCTAGTAAGCCCGTGGATATTGAGGTTCCACAAGCGGTACTTCCTGATACTGTATTTGAAGCAGTTGTTAAAATTCCTTATGATATGCAGCTAAAACAAGTTCTAGCTAATGGTAAAAAAGGAGCTTTGAATGTGGGAGCTGTTCTTATTTTACCGGAGGGGTTTGAATTAGCCCCCCCCGATCGTATTTCACCCGAGATGAAAGAAAAGATAGGAAATCTGTCTTTTCAGAATTATCGCCCCAATAAAAAAAATATTCTTGTGATAGGTCCTGTTCCTGGTCAAAAATATAGTGAAATAACCTTTCCTATTCTTGCCCCAGACCCTGCTACTAATAAAGATGTTCACTTCTTAAAATATCCTATATACGTAGGTGGAAATAGGGGAAGGGGTCAGATTTATCCTGATGGTAGCAAAAGTAACAATACAGTTTATAATGCTACGGCAGGAGGGATAATAAGTAAAATTTACGAAAAGAAAAAGGGGGATACGAAATAACCATAGTGGATGCATCGAATGAACGCCAAGTAATTGATATTATCCCTCGAGGCCTAGAACTTCTTGTTTCAGAGGGCGAATCCATTAAACTCGATCAACCATTAACAAGCAATCCTAATGTGGGTGGGTTTGGTCAGGGGGATGCGGAAATAGTACTTCAAGATCCATTACGTGTCCAAGGCCTTTTGTTCTTCTTAGGATCTGTTGTTTTGGCACAAATCTTTTTGGTTCTTAAAAAGAAACAGTTTGAGAAGGTTCAATTATCCGAAATGAATTTTTAGATCTGTCTATTTCGCCTTATCAAATTCGTAAAAAAGAAAGAACAAAAAAAATTATCAAAAGCCTTTTTGCCTCTCTTTAGACTTTCGATTTCGACCAGGTGTCAGGAATTACTTGTCTGATAGTCCTAATCCTAGTATGTATATTAAGAAGAATTCACTTTACCCCCCTTTTCTTTATTTTTCAATACAAATTTGTATTGAAAAATGGGAGGGGGTGTGATGTAACTCTGTCGTTAGTGACCAATTGAAATTGATAGAATGTATCAATAATCAAGAGTTTTTTTCTAATGTAATTTAGAATGGAAAAATTTGACTAGATACTAAAATAAGGAAAGCAAGCGTAGAAAAAAGGGAACTAGAAATTGGCGAAATAACAAATTTAGGGACTATAGGGAGTATTACTTGTCTTGCGAGTCTTCGACACAAGAAAAGGAATTTTAGACATCCTTTTCTTGTGTCGATCTTGTCATTCTTAATTGCATTCGTTAAAAAATCCTATTCTTAGTTTACATATATATTACTGTTTCTATATATATAAGGTTTTAATATATCTATATTAATATATATCGTATATATAATTATTAATTAATAGTATTAATAATAGTTACTTTTTGTAGTTTTATTTATTTTCATTTCAAGTTTGATGAAATACTAAAAAAATAAGAAAAAACTTCTATTAGTATAGAGTATAGACAAAATTTTAATGATAGATCTAATGATAAAAAATATTGTGTCAGTCGGGAAAGCAGAAAAATAAAATTAAGTGACCCCCCCCCCTTTTTTTCGATCTTTGAAAGGTTAATAATAAATACTATATGCTCCTAACCTACTAATCTAATTAAGTTCATTTTTCAAAAAACACGATAAAAATTGTTCTGATTATTAGCAGTTCAACGGGACCCCCTCGAATCAGACAAAGAAGGAAGAGTTGGGCCCCGTTGAGTTCTTATGTTTTCACGTCTATAACTCAGTTCATCCAATTTCTACAGGGATGAACCTAATCCTGAATATGAACCATAAAAGAAAATACCTATTAAACCGATCACAAGAATACCAGCTACAGTACCTATTACCCAAAGAGGAATCCTTCCAGTAGTATCAGCCATTTATCCTGCTTCCCTCCACATTTCATCGAGTGGTCATGCTAGAAACATAAACAGTCAGAGATAATTATGATATATAATCCATCCGAATGGGATAAGAAAACGAATGGGATAAGAAAATTACTACTCTTTGTTTTTTATTTATTATTCTACGCTCTTTTCTTAATTTTACTTAATTTTAATTGAAGAAATAATTTGAAAATAAAACAGCAAGTACAAAAATGAGTAATAACCCCCAATAGAGACTGGTACGATTTAATTCAACATTTTGTTCGTTCGGATTTGATTGTGTCATAGCTCTATAAATAATTGAATTCGGTTTATCGTTGGATGAACTGCATTGCTGATATTGACCCCAAAAAAGAAACGGTAGGTACAGCTAGTCCATGAACAGCCAACCAGCGCACTGTAAAAATTGGATAGGTCCTATCTATAGTCATTGGGTCCTCCTAAAAAGATCTACTAAATTCGTCGAGTTGTTCCAAAGAATCAAAACGGCCTGTTATTAATGGAATGCCCTGTCGGCTCTCTGTAAAATACTCGTTTGGACGAGGGCTCCCAAACACATCGTAAGCTAAACCGGTGGTGCTGACGAATAACCAGCCCGCAATGAATAGGGAAGGTATAGTAATGCTATGATGATGACCCAGTATCGAATACTGGTAATAATATCAGCAAAAGAACGTTCTCCTGTGCTTCCAGACATACTGAACTCCAGATATTCTTGTAGGGAATCGATTCTGTAAAAGATGAATCAGTAAATTCAAATTCACTGAGATTACATCTTTGTGAGATCGTCAATAAAGTACCAAGGGTATTTTAGAGTCTACCGAATCAGTATAGCTATCCTTCTTCTGACACAGCAACGCAATTTGAATTAGTATAGAACTGAAGTGTTAGATAATTTATTTCGTTTTTTTTTTGCTTGTCGATGTATAACCATGTTCCACTTCTTCAATTCCTGTATCTGTAATCTATAGGGGCTTTGATCCTTTATTTGTTTTGGACTAGAAAATAAACTAAAGATTAGATAAAATGAAAATTCAAGAGGGTGGTTTCTAATTCTAATAATTCATTAAGGAAATTCTCATATTGTCCCAAGTCAATTGAATCCAAAACCCATCAATTTCATTTTGTTGCATATGCATAATTGTAGAAGATATTTTTTGTAATGATATGACCCCCCCCCGTTTTTGCTTTTTATTTTTTCATTTTATTTAAGGAATTAATTTCCAGTAACAAGAAAAGGAGAATAGTTTGGATCAATTCAAAAGAACAACAAATAATAAAAAAATAATAATACTAAATCTTTGGAATGCGTGCATTGTTTTGTTGTATTCAATTTAAAGGTTTTTCTTTCTTTAACTAACTACAAAGATGATGGGTTTTTCACTCTATTTTCTATATAATATCGAAAGAAAAAACCTAAAACCTAGAAAGGAAACGATAATAGAATTGCTAATTACAAGTTTTAAAAATCTAGTTAAAATAAATAACTCTTTTTTTGACTGATCTCGTTCTCCGTGTAGGATACTGCTTTTGGTTTAATTTCATAGATTAAATGAAGAAAACTGCTCTACTATATTAATCTACTTTATTCAAAATTGAATTTATTTCAATTTGAATAAATGTAGAAGGGGGCATATTCTAGGTTCTAAGGTCACTTAAAAAAAAAGAATCAAACAACTTTTTTAAAAATTTTTACATGTTTATTCAAAAAAAGTTCTATGTTTTAACTGAAGTTATATAATAGAGTTATTTTTTATGTATTATTTTTTCTTATTAATTTCTTAAAGAGTTTTTCAATGAATCAGTTACGTGAATTCTGAATCCTGAGATGGTGCAGATGCCAAAGACGATGAATTTCGTTTTTTCTTTTTCTCTATTTTTGTTCTACACCGATAATGCTTGATAACTCACAAATTTTCAATTTAATTTTTTGATTCTTGGAACTAGTATTTGTATCTATCTTTACTTTAAAAAATTTTTTTATTGAAACTTCGGGAAGTACTTTAGAAACATATGTATAAAAAAACATATTTTATTGAGTCCCTTCATGCCTACTATAACTAGTTATTTCGGTTTTCTACTAGCAGCTTTAACTATAACCTCAGTTCTATTTATTGGTCTAAGCAAAATACGACTTATTTGAAATTAATTGAATGAATCTTTTTGATCAAAAAAGATTTATATGGTATTTCATATGTTCGATAGTTCCTTACCGTGTTAATTACCCAATTTTGGTCATTGAGATTCGTCGGCAATACAGATTAAGAGCTAGGGAATAGATAGTACCTCTCTTTTCTCCCTTTCAAAAATGAAAACAAAATAAAATTGAAATGATTGAAGTTTCTTTATTTGGAATCGTCTTAGGTCTAATTCCTATTACTTTGCTGGATTATTCGTAACTGCTTATTTACAATACAGACGTGGTGATCAGTTGGACTTTTGATTAATTAACATCTCTTTTTTTGACTGACCTCCTTCTTGCTTTCATATGCGGGAGGTCGAATTCAGATTGCTGCTCAATTATTTGCGAACAGTGGAATTTTGACACAATCTAATAAACAAGAGTGACATCACGCTCTGTAGGATTTGAACCTACGACATTGGGTTTTGGAGACCCACGTTCTACCGAACTGAACTAAGAGCGCTTTTCTTGTTTTTATAAAAAAACGAAAAGGCTAGAAAGAGGACATTCTTTAACTCGAATCGATTTTGTACGTATATACTATATCATAGTATATCATAAAATTCAGAATTATATGTATGTCCAATTTTATTAAAAAAGATAAATCTAAAATGGATTCCTCGTTACTGCTCTTCTGAGCAGTAATTAGGTAGGGATGACAGGATTTGAACCCGTGACATTTTGTACCCAAAACAAACGCGCTACCAAGCTGCGCTACATCCCTTTCGATTGGTTTACAGTGTCATTGTAAACAATTCCTATCTTGTTTTCCACTCCTTCTTTTTTTTTGTTTCATATCAGATAACAAACATATATATAAGTATAATTAAAAAAATTACTTTTTTTAGGCAAATCCTATCAATTTCAAATTTACATAAAAAGGCGTTTCCATTTGAAAATGGAATCTATAAGATCGTTCTAGTAGACAATATTTCAATTCTAATTTTGAAAATGGGGGGTTACATATACAAATACAAGAACTTCTTAACTACATGTACATCTATAGTTATATATATTACTATATATATTGTAATACAATAAAGAAGAAAGAAGGAGGATTTCAAATGCGAGATCTAAAAACATATCTTTCCGTAGCACCTAAGTACTCTATGGTTCGTTTCGTTAGCAGGTTTATTAATAGAGATTAATCGTTTATTTCCAGATGCATTAACATTTCCCTTTTTTAATTCTAGTTATTAACATCAGAAAGGATAAAAAAATTAGAGATACGATCAACGATCGGGGAATAACCCCCCCTTTTTTTTCTAATTCTAAAAAAAGAATTAGAAAAAAAAAAGGGGGGCCGAAAGGTCATAAAAACGAGGGTTCAGGATCCAATTAAAAAAAAAGTGTTGCTAGGGAAAGAGTATCCTACGAGATACTTAAAAAAAATACTGTACAAAGATTTGAAATATAGTTTTCAAAAAATCATTATATTACTTATTATTTTCTTTTTATTTAATTACTAATTAATATTCATTGCAACGAAATATTTAAGACATTTTTTGAGTTAATTAACAGCTTCTATTTTTTTTGTTCTTGTTCTTTATGGACCCTAAAATTAAAATAGAAGATTGGGGGTGAATCAAAATCCAAAGGAGGTTTCATGGCCAAAGGTAAAGATGTTCGAGTAACAATTATTTTGGAATGTACCAGTTGTGTTCGAAATGATATTAAGAAAGAATCGGCTGGAATTTCCAGATATATTACTCAAAAGAATCGGCATAACACTCCTAGTCGATTGGAATTGAGAAATTCTGTCCCTATTGTTATAAAACATACAATTCATGGGGAAATTAAGAAATAGATAAAATTGAGTGCTTGTATGTCAAATTTTATTTTAAGAACAGGAATAATGAGAGTATCTACGTATTATTAGATATATAAATATAAACAAATAAAATAATAGAAAGAAATCAAATCCTATATTCTTAATTCTATATAGAAACTCTATCCTATATAGAAATAGCAATCGTTTTTATTTTGATCCGATCAAAAATAGGATTTTATAGGTAAGGAATAAAAAATTATGAATAAATCTAAGCGACCTTTTACTAAATCCAAGCGATCTTTTCGTCGGCGTTTGCCCCCGATCCAATCGGGGGATCGAATTGATTATAGAAACATGAGTTTAATTAGTCGATTTATTAGTGAACAAGGAAAAATATTATCTAGACGGGTGAATAGAGTAACTTTAAAACAACAACGATAATTACTATTGCTATAAAACAAGCTCGTATTTTATCTTTGTTACCTTTTCTAATAATCAGAAACAATTTGAAAGAAGTGAGTCGACCCCTAGAACTACTAGCCTTAGAACCAGAAAAAAAATAGACTATTCTTCATTGAATAACTAATCTGAAGGAATTAAAAAAGAGGTTAATATTTTGTTCGACAAATCCAATCAAGAATCAAAATTTGATTGTTACGTCTGTTTCTGTCATAAAAAAAAAAAAAAAGAAAGAATCGTCGAAAAAGAAAAAGAATAAGTCTTTTTTTAGCGACTATATACCCTCGTTTTGTTTTGACGACTTTTTTATAATACTAATTTCTACTCTACCCTCCCCGAGCTTATTCTACTTAAGAACTCTATTTCAAATATTTTAGTGGATTTCTTCCAATCCCCTCATTTTTTGATCTCATTTGAAATCGTATAAAGACAACTCCTATTTAATAGAGCTATTTGTGCAAGTATTTTTCGATTAAGAAGTAATTGCTTCTTGTACAGATTGTGTATGAATCGGTTATAACTATAGAATACCTCCGTTTCGTGAATTACGGCATTTATTCGAGTGATCCAAAAAACGAAAATCTCTTTTTCTTTTACCCCTATCCCGACGAGCCGAAACTAAAGCTCTTATTCTCTGTTGAGTCATAGTTCGTGTAAGTCGTGAATGAGCCCCTTGAAAGCTTGATGCAAATAAACGAAGTTTTTTTCTACGCCTCCGAGCTATATATCCGCGTTTAATTCTAGTCATTGAATAAATCAAACTTTGATGAATAACTAATTCTTTTTTAGTTTTAGTTATTCTTTCCCCTTTACTAGTCATTAATAACCAAACGAATTATTCCAATGTATAAAAAAAAATTCCAATGGCTTTTGCTACTCTAACCTTCCCCCCACTATTTTTGGCTAGGTATTTTCCTTTGCTTTGAAAGGATAAATTGCCTTGGTACTTGATATAAAAAAATAGAATAACTACAAAAAGTAGTAAATAGAAATGGATAAATAGTGGGTTCCTTCGTTTCTATGGTTACTTCTAAAACGGTGAGGTCCTCTCTATACACCGGAGCTCCTTCTTTTAATTAATCAATACTATTGGTAACTTGTACAATTCACATCTTTGGCTCTACCCCATTAATATTCCAGTAATAGATCTTCACAATGAGATCCACTTTATACAGTAACGGTATTTTATTTTAAAATTGATTTGGTCATTTACCCTGTTAGTCCGTTTTTCTTTCAAGAGTGGAATCTTTTTAATAAAAAATGGGATTTCCCCCGCTTAATTGATAACCATTTGTTATCATTGGGGGTTTTCTAAAAAATGGAGTTGATTGGATTTGCACCAATGTAAACCATAAGTTTCAGACACAATAGAAGATATGAATGATCTATCTTTTGAAATAATGAATCGAGTTCCTCCATTCTATTTTATTAACAGGTACTGATCCTTGATATTTCAAAAAGAATTTCCTTTTTGTGTTTCAGTCTATGATCTAAACGAGTCGCACATACACCCGAGTACATGTTCCTCGTCGCTGAGGGCATCCCCGAAGCGCTGGGGATTTTGTGACATTTCGGATTGGCTGTCTTGTATTTCTAATAAGTTGTTTAATGGTTGGCATACGGAATCATATAAATAATGGGCTGGTTTAGATGGGTTCTAACCGGCTAATTCTGAATTACTTCTCTTCAAGATTCTCTTCAATATAAAAAAAATATATTGAAGAGAATATGAAACTAAACCTTTAATCTAAAAAGATATAAAATTAGCAGTGGTAGATTTGCATGAAATCGCTCCTATTTTTATTGAACCGCTACAAGATCAACAATGCCATGAGCTTGGGCTTCTGTTGCTGACATAAAAACATCCCTTTCCATGTCTTCGGATACAACCCATATAGGTTTGCCCGTTCTTTGTACATAAACCCTTGTGATGGTTTCGCGAAGTTTAGTAGTTCTTCCGCTTCCAAGATAACTTCTCCCGTTTGTGCCTCATAAAACGAACTAGCGGGTTGATGGATCATTACCCTGATGATATAATAGAAAAGCTTTTTCTATTTCGCAGAATGAGGCGAGATAACCAAAAAAACAGAGAAATTGAATAACCGTACAGGCTTTTTTTGTGCGTTGCATACGGCTCTAGAATGGAATTTACGTTTTTGACCTTTCCTTTCGGCGAAAGAAAACAAAATATAGGTTCTATTATACGCGGATCCATAAATGATCCAATTACCATCCTTCTTTTTTTGTTTTGTAGGAGTTAAAAAAATACTATGATGGTTCCGTTGCTTTATATATCATTTTTTTTGATCCGTCTATGATTCAGCAATCCCAAAGTGTCTTTTTTTTGTTTTGTAAATAAGCTTCCGGTGTGAAAACAAAGTTTGTGACGCTGGGATGTGCCCGAATAGGGAAGATATCATTTTAAATACCCCTTTCTTATCCCATACTACTCTTTCAATATATAATCTAATTTTTTAATCTAAAAAATTTCATATCGAATTCGAAGTGCCATGCTATTATTACTTAACTAATTCATATTTCCGAGGGCGAAGGCATATAGTTTTTTCTCTAAAATAAAAAAACTCATTGGCGCCAAGCGTGAGGGAATGCTATACGTTTGGTAATTTCTCCTCCGACTAGGATAAAGGATGCTATTGAAGCGGCCAATCCCATGCATATTGTCTGTACATCGGGTCGCACAAATTGCATAGTATCATAAATAGCCATTCCAGATATTACCCATCCACCAGGAGAGTTTATAAACAAATAAAGATCTTTGGTATCCTTTTCTATACTGAGATATATCATAAGACTATAAGTTGATTCGAGATTTCGGTATCAACCTCTTGGCCTAAAAAAAACAATCTTTCTCGATAAAGTCGGTTGATTAGGATAAAATTTTATTCCTTAGGAGCCGTACAGGCACCTTTTGATGCATACGGTTCAACAAAAATTGTTAAAAAATCAATGTGTCGATTCCAACCCCCCCTTTTTTCAGAGAAGGCTTTTCTTTCTAACTTAATAAGGGAAGGGCTTGCTTCCCTTTTAAAAGTAAAAGAAAAAATAAATAAGTTTTGCCCCTTTTATTTATTAGATATTATAATCCTAATAATAAATAATAAAACGATTGATTAGGCCTGTCAGACTAACTTGATTCATTGATATTTTTTTTTCATCGAGATTCAGTTGAAATGGGGATGGTTTTTTCTTGTTCCTGAATGGGCTTCTTCCTTTTTTTATTCCGTTTTTTTAGGTTTATGCTCTACTCCGAGTAAAAGGAAAATTTGCCCGATTTTGATTTGCACATATAGGACAAATGAACCAAAACCGCGTCTTTTTTTTTTTTACTACTCCTTCTTTTTTTTCAATTCATTTCTTTCACATGTCTTCTGTCAAATAGTCAATAAATTTTTAATTATATTATTTTATTTGATCAACAGTTTTAGATCACCCTGTTTCAATTTTTTGTATTTTTTTTATTTTTTAATAGAATTTTTATCATAATTTTGATATCATATTCATATCATATTAAGTAGTAATTATAAAAATATTATATATTAATTATCAATTGGATTTTTGCTAAACGGAGCCTGGATACTTAATTTTATTAGTCCGATCACGTAAACCATAAAAAATTTTGATAATCTAATATCAATCTAAATACTCCCTGCATTTAATTCTAATTTATTTTTTGCGCTTCGCGTTACAAATTTTGATAATTCAATCAATCTTTTTGAGCGAACAGAGGATATCTCGATCGAGGGAGAAAATGGGGAAATCCCATATAGCCCAATATATCTGACAAGTCGCACTATATGTCAACCCAAGATGTATCTCCTTCTCCAGGACTTCGAAAAGGTACTTTTGGAACGCCAATAGGCATGAAATGAAAAAAAAAGAGAATGAAGTTCTCTCTTTCACTTGATGTGGAAACGTAAGACTGGGGTTTCATTTTTTTTTATCATATTATCCTTTTTTCCTACTTTATTAATATTAATCATATTTAAATTAATCATATTTAATACAGAAGTTGAATAAGCTAAAATAAATATAAAATAAAAGTAAAGTAAGAGAGAATGAATAAAAATTAAAGGAAACTTTTTACGAACGGGCTTCTGAACAACAATAGCTATCTTGGTTCATATAACATAGGATTCACCCCCATTGCGTATTGGTACTTATCGGATATAGAATAGATCCGCTTCCCTTTTTTCCTATGAATCGAATTGTTCCATTATTACTAACAGAATAGAAAAAATATTAATCCTTTCTCCGAAATAATTACCTAAAAAGGGGGGGTCCGTAACATAGTTTTTCCAATGCAATAAAGTTACATAGTGTCTATTTTCATTGATAAAGGGGTATTTCCATGGGTTTGCCTTGGTATCGTGTTCATACTGTTGTATTGAATGATCCCGGTCGTTTGCTTTCGGTTCATATAATGCATACTGCTCTGGTTGCTGGTTGGGCCGGTTCCATGGCTCTATATGAATTAGCTGTTTTTGATCCCTCCGACCCTGTCTTGATCCAATGTGGAGACAAGGTATGTTCGTTATACCTTTCATGACTCGTTTAGGAATAACCAATTCATGGGCGGTTGGAATATTACAGGAGGGACTATAACGAATCCGGGTCTTTGGAGTTACGAAGGGGTAGCCGCAGCACATATCGTGTTTCTGGCTTGTGCTTCTTGGCAGCTATTTGGCATTGGGTATATTGGGATCTAGAAATTTTTTGTGATGAACGTACAGGAAAACCTTCTTTGGATTTGCCCAAGATTTTTGGAATTCATTTATTTCTTTCAGGAGTGGCTTGCTTTGGTTTTGGCGCATTTCATGTAACAGGATTATATGGTCCTGGAATATGGGTATCCGACCCTTATGGACTAACCGGAAAGGTCCAACCCGTAAATCGGGCGTGGGGCGTGGAGGGTTTTGACCCTTTTGTTCCGGGAGGAATAGCCTCTCATCATATTGCAGCAGGGACGTTGGGTATATTAGCGGGCTTATTCCATCTTAGTGTTCGTCCGCCTCAACGTCTATACAAAGGATTACGTATGGGAAATATTGAAACCGTCCTTTCCAGTAGTATTGCTGCTGTCTTTTTTGCAGCTTATTGTTGCTGGAACTATGTGGTATGGTTCTGCAACTACTCCATCGAATTATTTGGTCCTACTCGTTATCAATGGGATCAGGGATACTTTCAACAAGAAATATATCGAAGAGTAGAGGCCGGACTAGCTGAAAATCAAAGTGTATCAGAAGCTTGGTCTAAAATTCCTGAAAAATTAGCTTTTTATGATTATATTGGTAATAATCCAGCAAAAGGGGGATTATTCCGAGCGGGTTCAATGGACAATGGGATGGAATAGCTGTTGGATGGTTAGGACACACCCGTCTTTAGAAATAAAGAAGGGCGTGAACTTTTGTACGCCGTATGCCTACTTTTTTTGAAACATTTCCGGTTGTTTTGGTAGACGGAGACGGAATTGTTAGAGCCGACGTCCCGTTTAGAAGGGCAGAATCTAAATATAGTGTCGAACAAGTAGGTGTAACTGTTGAGTTTATGGTGGTGAACTCAATGGAGTAAGTTATAGTGATCCCGCAACTGTGAAAAAAATATGCTAGACGGGCTCAATTGGGTGAGATTTTTGAATTAGATCGTGCTACTTTGAAATCCGATGGTTGTTTTTCGTAGCAGTCCAAGAGGTGGTTTACTTTTGGGCATGCTTCGTTGCTCTACTTTTCTTCTTTGGACACATTTGGCATGGTTCTAGAACCCTTTCAGAGATGTTTTTGCTGGTATTGATCCAGTTGGATGCTCAGGTGGAATTGGGGCATTCCAAAAAACTTGGAGATCCAACTACAAAAAGACAAGCAGTCTGATGCAACATTGCTTTTTTCTTTTATCTGTTTGCGATTTTTTGATTTCATTATAGGTAGGGTACTGTAGGAATCTTGATTTAAATCGCTGCCGTTTCTTTGACTCTTTTTTGTTCTTTATCCGGAGGTATACTCCTTCAGTAAAATAAACAAAACAGGTATGAAAGCTATAATTGTAAACCACGATCAAATTTATGGAAGCATTGGTTTATACATTTCTCTTAGTATCGACTTTAGGGATCATTTTTTTCGCTATTTTTTTCGGGAACCGCCTACAATTTCAACTAAAAATGAAATAATTTTCATTCTCTTCATTGACGTAATCAGCCTCCAACTATTTGAGGCTGATTACGTCAACTAGTCCCCGTGTTCCTCGAATGGATCTCTTAGTTGTTGAGAGGGTTGCCCAAAGGCAGTATATAGAGCATACCCAGTAAAACTTACAAGTAACCCAGATATAAAGATGCGACTAGACTAGAGTGCTGTTTCCATTATTATATAAGGAAAGACACAATGGATCTATGCTAAGATCGTTTATTTACAACGGAATGGTATACAAAAGTCAACAGATCGTAATGAATACAAATAAATTTATGGCTACACAAACTGTTGAAGATAGTTCTAGATCTGTCCAAGAAGCACTACTGTAGGGAAGTTATTGAAACCGTTGAATTCTGAATATGGTTAAAGTAGCTCCTGGATGGGGAACGAGAAGGGACCTTTGAGATGGGTGTGCCAATGGACTATTTGCGGTATTCCTATCTATTCTTTTGGAGCTTCTAATTCCTCTGTTCTACTGGATGAGAAT
>NW_026015577.1:0-10343 GCF_020379485.1 Brassica napus
AAATTGCTAATTACAAGTTTTTAAAAATCTAGTTAAAATAAATAACTCTTTTTTGACTGATCTCGTTCTCCGTGTAGGATACTGCTTTTTGGTAATTTCAAGATTAAATGAAGAAAACTGTCTACTATATTAATCTACTTTATTCAAAATTGAATTTATTTCAATTTGAATAAATGTAGAAGGGGGCATATTCTAGGTTCTAAGGTCACTTAAAAAAAAAAAAGAATCAAACAACTTTTTTTAAAAATTTTACATGTTTATTCAAAAAAAGTTCTATGTTTTAACTGAAGTTATATAATAGAGTTATTTTTTTATGTATTATTTTTTCTTATTAATTTCTTAAAGAGTTTTTCAATGAATCAGTTACGTGAATTCTGAATCCTAGATGGTGCAGATGCCAAAGACGATGAATTTCGTTTTTTTTTTTTCTCTATTTTTGTTCATACCACCGATAATGCTGATAACTCACAAATTTTCAATTTAATTTTTTGATTCTTGGAACTAGTATTTGTATCTATCTTTTACTTTAAAAAATTTTTTTTATTGAAACTTCGGGAAGTACTTAGAAAATATAATAAAAAAACATATTTTATTGGTCCCTTCATGCCTACTATAACTAGTTATTTCGGTTTTCTACTAGCAGCTTTAACTATAACCTCAGTTCTATTTATATGGTCTAAGCAAAATACGACTTATTGAAATTATTGAATGAATCTTTTTTGATCAAAAAAGATTTATATGGTATTTCATATGTTCGATAGTTCCTTACCGTGTTAATTACCCAATTTGGTCATTGAGATCGTCGGCAATACAGATTAAGAGCTAGGAATAGATAGTACCTCTCTTTCTCCCTTCAAAAATGAAAACAAAATAAAATTGAATGATTGAAGTTTCTTTATTTGAATCGTCTTAGGTCTAATTCTATTACTTTGGCTGGATTATTCGTAATGCTTATTTACAATCAGACGTGGTGATCAGTTGGACTTTTGATTAATTAACATCTCTTTTTTTTGACGGACTGACCTCCTTCTTGCTTTCATATGCGGGAGGTCGAATTCAGATGCTGCTCAATTATTTGCGAACAGTGGAATTTTGACACAATCTAATAAACAAGAGGACATCACGCTCTGTAGGATTTGAACCTACGACATTGGGTTTTTGGAGACCCACGTTCTACCGAACTGAACTAAGAGCGCTTTTCTTGTTTTTTATAAAAAAACGAAAAGGCTAGAAAGAGGACATTCTTTAACTCGAATCGATTTGTACGTATATACTATATCATAGTATATCATAAATTCAGAATTATATGTATGTCCAATTTTATTAAAAAAAGATAAATCTAAATGGATTCCTCGTTACTGCTCTTCTGAGCGTTATTAGGTAGGGATGACAGGATTTGAACCCGTGACATTTTGTACCCAAAACAAACGCGCTACCAAGCTGCGCTACATCCCTTCGATTGGTTTACAGTGTCATTGTAAACAATTCCTATCTTGTTTCCACATCCTTCTTTTTTTTTTGTTTCATATCAGATAACAAACATATATATAAGTATAATTAAAAAAATGACTTTTTTTAGGCAAATCCTATATTTCAAATTTACATAAAAAGGCGTTTCCATTTGAAAATGGAATCTATAAGATCGTTCTAGTAGACAATATTTCAATTCTAATTTTGAAAATGGGGGGTTACATATACAAATACAAGAACTTCTTAACTACATGTACATCTATAGTTATATATATTACTATATATATTGTAATACAATAAAAGAAAAAGAAGGAGGATTTCAAATGCGAGATCTAAAACATATCTTCCGTAGCACCGGTACTAAGTACTCTATGGTTCGTTTCGTTAGCAGGTTTATTAATAGAGATTAATCGTTTATTTCCAGATGCATTAACATTTCCCTTTTTTTAATTCTAGTTTTAACATCAGAAAGGATAAAAAAATGTAGAGATACGATCAACGATCGGGAATAACCCCCCCTTTTTTTTCTAATTCTAAAAAAAGAAAAAAAAAAAAAAAGGGGGGCCGAAAGGTCATAAAAACGGGGTTCAGGATCCAATTAAAAAAAAAAGTGTTGCTAGGGAAGATATCCTACGAGATACTTAAAAAAAATACTGTACAAAGATTTGAAATATAGTTTTCAAAAATCATTATATACTTATTATTTCTTTTTATTTAATTACTAATTAATATTCATTGCAACGAAATATTTAAGACATTTTTTTGAGTTAATTAACAGCTTCTATTTTTTTTGTTCTTGTTCTTTATGGACCCTAAAATTAAAATAGAGATTGGGGGTGAATCATAAATCCAAAGGAGGTTCATGGCCAAAGGTAAAGATGTTCGAGTAACAATTATTTTGGAATGTACCAGTTGTGTCGAAATGATATTATTAAGAAAGAATCGGCTGGAATTTCCAGATATATTACTCAAAAGAATCGGCATAACACTCCTAGTCGATTGGAATTGAGAAAATTCTGTCCCTATTGTTATAAACATACAATTCATGGGGAAATTAAGAAATAGATAAAATTGAGTGCTTGTATGTCAAATTTTATTTAAGAACAGGAATAATGAGAGTATCTACGTATTATTACATATATATAAATATAAACAAATAAAATAATAAAAGAAATCAAATCCTATTCTTAATTCTATATAGAAACTCTATCCTATATAGAAATAGCAATCGTTTTATTTTGATCCGATCCGATCAAAAAATAGGATTTTATAGGTAAGGAATAAAAATTATGAATAAATCTAAGCGACCTTTTACTAAATCCAAGCGATCTTTTCGTCGGCGTTTGCCCCCGATCCAATCGGGGGATCGAATTGATTATAGAAACATGAGTTTAATTAGTCGATTTATTAGTGAACAAGGAAAAAATATTATCTAGACGGGTGAATAGAGTAACTTTAAAACAACAACGATTAATTACTATTGCTATAAACAACTCGTATTTTATCTTTGTTACCTTTTCTTAATAATCAGAAACAATTTGAAAGAAGTGAGTCGACCCCTAGAACTACTAGCCTTAGAACCAGAAAAAAATAGACTTATTCTTCAATTGAATAACTAATCTGAAGGAATTAAAAAAGAGGTAATATTTTGTGCGACAAATCCAATCAAGAATCAAAATTGATTGTTACTTCTGTTTTTTCTGTCATAAAAAAAAAAAAAAAAAAAAAAGAATCGTCGAAAAGAAAAAGAATAAGTCTTTTTTTAGCGACTATATACCCTCGTTTTGTTTTGACGACTTTTTTTATAATACTAATTTCTACTCTACCCTCCCCGAGCTTATTCTACTTAAGAACTCTATTTCAAATATTTTAGTGGATTTCTTCCAATCCCCTCATTTTTTTGATCTCATTTGAAATCGTATAAAGACAACTCCTATTTAATAGAGCTATTTGTGCAAGTATTTTTCGATTAAGAAGTAATTGCTTCTTGTACAGATTGTGTATGAATCGGTTATAACTATAGAATACCTCCGTTTCGTGAATTACGGCATTTATTCGAGTGATCCATAAACGACGAAATCTCTTTTTCTTTTACCCCTATCCCGACGAGCCGAAACTAAAGTCTTATTCTCTGTTGAGTCATAGTTCGTGTAAGTCGTGAATGAGCCCCCTTGAAAGCTTGATGCAAATAAACGAAGTTTTGTTCTACGCTACGCCGCGAGCTATATATCCGCGTTAATTCTAGTCATGAATAAATCAAACTTTGATGAATAACTAATTCTTTTTTTAGTTTTAGTTATTCTTTTCCCCTTTACTAGTCATTAATAACCAAACGAATTATTCCAATGTATAAAAAAAATTCCAATGGCTTTTGCTACTCTAACCTTCCCCACCACTATTTTTGGCTAGGTAGGTTCCTTTGCTTTGAAAGGATAAATTGCCTTGGTACTTGTATAAAAAAAATAGAATAAACTACAAAAGTAGTAAATAGAAATGGATAAATAGTGGGTTCCTCGTTTCTATGGTTACTTCTAAAACGGTGAGGTCCTCTCTATACACCGGAGCTCCTTCTTTAATTATCAATACTATTGTAACTTTACAATTCACATTCTTTGGCTCTACCCCCATTAATATTCCAGTATAGATCTTTCACAATGAGATCCACTTTATACAGTAACGGTATTTAATTTTAAAATTGATTTGGTCATTTACCCTGTTAGTCCGTTTTTTCTTTCAAGAGTGGAATCTTTTAATAAAAAATGGGATTTCCCCCGCTTAATTGATAACCATTTGTTATCATTGGGGGTTTTCTAAAAAATGGAGTTGGGGATTTGCACCAATGTAAACCATAAGTTTCAGACACAATAGAAGATATGAATGATCTAATCTTTTTGAAATAATGAAGCGAGTTCCTCCATTCTATTTTTATTAACAGGTACTGATCCTTGATATTTCAAAAAGAATTTCCTTTTTGTGTTTCAGTCTATGATCTAAACGAGTCGCACATACACCCGAGTACATGTTCCTCGTCGCTGAGGGCATCCCCGAAGCGCTGGGGATTTTGTGACATTTCGGATTGGCTGTCTTGTATTTCTAATAAGTTGTTTAATGGTTGGCATACGAATCATATAAATAATGGGCTGGTTTTAGATGGGTTCTAACCGGCTAATTCTGAATTACTTCTCTTCAAGATTCTCTTCATATAAAAAAAATATATGAAGAGAATTGAAACTAAACCTTTAATCTAAAAAGATATAAAATTAGCAGTGGTAGATTTGCATGAAATCGCTCCTATTTTATTGAACCGCTACAAGATCAACAATGCCATGAGCTTGGGCTTCTGTTGCTGACATAAAAACAACCCCTTTCCATGTCTTCGGATACAACCCATATAGGTTTGCCCGTTCTTTGTACATAAACCTTGTGATGGTTTCGCGAAGTTTTAGTAGTTCTTCCCGCTTCCAAGATAACTTCTCCCGTTGTGCCTCAGAAAACGAACTAGCGGGTTGATGGATCATTACCCTGATGATATAATAGAAAAGCTTTTTCTATTTCGCAGAATGAGGCGAGATAACCAAAAAAACAGAGAATTTGAATAACCGTAACAGGCTTTTTTGTGCGTTGCATACGGCTCTAGATGGAATTTACGTTTTTGACCTTTCCTTCGGCGAAAGAAAACAAAATATAGGTTCTATTATACGCGGATCCATAAATGATCCAATTACCATCCTTCTTTTTTTGTTTTGTAGGAGTTAAAAAAATACTATGATGGTTCCGTTGCTTTATATATCATTTTTTTTTGATCCGTCTATGATTCAGCAATCCCAAAGTGTCTTTTTTTTTGTTTTTGTAAATAAGCTTCCGGTGTGAAAACAAAGTTTGTGACGCTGGGATGTGCCCGAATAGGGAAGATATCATTTTAATACCCCTTTCTTATCCCATACTACTCTTTCAATATATAATCTAATTTTTTTATACTAAAAAAATTTCATATCGAATTCGAAGTGCCATGCTATTATTACATTAACTAATTCATATTTCCGAGGGCGAAGGCATATAGTTTTTTTCTCTAAAATAAAAACTCATTGGCGCCAAGCGTGAGGGAATGCTATACGTTTGGTAATTTCTCCTCCGACTAGGATAAAGGATGCTATTGGAAGCGGCCATCCCATGCATATTGTCTGTACATCGGGTCGCACAAATTGCCATAGTATCATAAATGCCATTCCAGATATTACCCATCCACCAGGAGAGTTTATAAACAAATAAAGATCTTTGGTATCCTTTTCTATACTGAGATATATCATAAGACTAATAAGTTGATTCGAGATTTCGGTATCACCTCTTGGCCTAAAAAAACAATCTTTCTCTCGATAAAGTCGGTTGATTAGGATAAAATTTATTCCTTAGGAGCCGTACAGGCACTTTTGATGCATACGGTTCAACAAAATTGTTAAAAAATCAATGTGTCGATTCCAACCCCCCCTTTTTTTTCAGAGAAGGCTTTTCTTTCTAACTTAATAAGGGAAGGGCTTGCTTCCCTTTTAAAAGTAAAAGAAAAATAAATAAGTTTGGCCCTTTTATTTATTAGATATTATAATCCTAATAATAAAATAATAAAACGATTGATTAGGCCTGGCAGACTAACTTGAGTCATTGATATTTTTTTTTCATCGAGATTCAGTTGAAATGGGGATGGTTTTTTCTTGTTCCTGAATGGGCTTCTTTCCTTTTTTTATTCCGTTTTTTTAGGTTTATGCTCTACTTCTCGAGTAAAAGGAAAAATTTGCCCGATTTTGATTGCACATATAGGACAAATAACCAAATACCGCGTCTTTTTTTTTTTTACTACTCCTCTTTTTTTTTCAATTCATTCTTTCTTTCACATGTCTTCTGTCAAATAGTCAATAAATTTTAATTATATATTATTTTATTGATCAACATTTTTAGATCACCCTGTTTCAATTTTTTGTATTTTGTTATTTTTTAATAGAATTTTTATCATAATTTTGATTCATATTCATATCATATTAAGTAGTAATTATAAAAATATTATATATTAATTATCAATTGGATTTTTGCTAAACGGAGCCTGGATACTTATTTTATTAGTCATCCGATCACGTAACCATAAAAAATTTTTTGATAATCTAATATCAATCTAAATACTCCCTGCATTTAATTTAAGTTATTTTTTTGCGCTTCGCGTTACAAATTTTTGATAATTCAATCAATCTTTTTTGAGCGAAACAGAGGTATCTCGATCGAGGGAGAAAAATGGGGAAATCCCATATAGCCCAATATATCTGACAAGTCGCACTATATGTCAACCCAAGATGTATCTCCTTCTCCAGGACTTCGAAAAGGTACTTTTGGAACGCCAATAGGCATGAAATGAAAAAAAAGAGATGAAGTTCTCATTCACTTGATGTGGAAACGTAAGACTGGGGGTTTCATTTTTTTTTATCATATTATCTTTTTTCCTACTTTATTAATATTAATCATATTTAAATTAATCATATTAATACAGAAGTTGAATAAGCTAAAATAAAATATAAAATAAAAGTAAAGTAAGAGAGAATGAATAAAAATTAAAGAAACTTTTACGAACGGGGCTTCTGAACAACAATAGCTATCTTGGTTCATATAACATAGGATTCACCCCCATTGCGTATTGGTACTTATCGGATATAGAATAGATCCGCTTCCCTTTTTTCCTATGAATCGAATGTTCCATTATTACTAAAGAATAGAACAAATATTAATCCTTGCTCCGAAAATAATTACCTAAAAAGGGGGGGGTCCGTAAACATAGTTTTTTCCAATGCAATAAGTTACATAGTGTCTATTTTTCATTGATAAAGGGGTATTTCCATGGGTTTGCCTTGGTATCGGTGTTCATACTGTTGTATTGAATGATCCCGGTTGTTTGCTTTCGTTCATATAATGCATACTGCTCTGGTTGCTGGTTGGGGCCGGTTCCATGGCTCTATATGAATTAGCTGTTTTTGATCCCTCCGACCCTGTTCTTGATCCAATGTGGAGACAAGGTAGGTTCGTTATACCTTTCATGACTCGTTTAGGAATAACCAATTCATGGGGCGGTTGGAATATTACAGGAGGGACTATAACGAATCCGGGTCTTTGGAGTTACGAAGGGGTAGCCGCAGCACATATCGTGTTTTCTGGCTTGTGCTTCTTGGCAGCTATTTGGCTTGGGTATATTGGGATCTAGAAATTTTTGTGATGAACGTACAGGAAAACCTTCTTTGGATTTGCCCAAGATTTTTGGAATTCATTTATTTTCTTCAGGAGTGGCTTGCTTTGGTTTTGGCGCATTTCATGTAACAGGATTATATGGTCCTGGAATATGGGTATCCGACCCTTATGGACTAACCGGAAAGGTCCAACCCGTAAATCCGGCGTGGGGCGTGGAGGGTTTTGACCCTTTTGTTCCGGGAGGAATAGCCTCTCATCATATTGCAGCAGGGACGTTGGGTATATTAGCGGGCTTATTCCATCTTAGTGTTCGTCCGCCTCAACGTCTATACAAAGGATTACGTATGGGAATATTGAAACCGTCCTTTCCAGTAGTATTGCTGCTGTCTTTTTTGCAGCTTTTATTGTTGCTGGAACTATGTGGTAGGTTCTGCAACTACTCCCATCGAATTATTTGGTCCTACTCGTTATCAATGGGGATCAGGATACTTTCAACAAGAAATATATCGACGAGAGTAGTGCCGGACTAGCTGAAAATCAAAGTGTATCAGAAGCTTGGTCTAAAATTCCTGAAAAATTAGCTTTTTATGATTATATTGGTAATAATCCAGCAAAAGGGGGATTATTCCGAGCGGGTTCAATGGACAATGGGGATGGAATAGCGGTTGGATGGTGTAGACACCCCGTCTTTAGAAAATAAGAAGGGCGTGAACTTTTTGTACGCCGTATGCCTACTTTTTTTGAACATTTCCGGTTGTTTTGGTAGACGGAGACGGAATGTTAGAGCCGACGTCCCGTTTAGAAGGGCAGAATCTAAATATAGTGTCGAACAAGTAGGTGTAACTGTTGAGTTTTATGGTGGTGAACTCAATGGAGTAAGTTATAGTGATCCCGCAACTGTGAAAAAATATGCTAGACGGGCTCAATTGGGTGAGATTTTTGAATTAGATCGTGCTACTTTGAAATCCGATGGTGTTTTTCGTAGCAGTCCAAGAGGTTGGTTTACTTTTGGGCATGCTTCGTTTGCTCTACTTTTCTTCTTTGGACACATTTGGCATGGTTCTAAACCCTCTTCAGAGATGTTTTTGCTGGTATTGATCCAGATTTGGATGCTCAGGTGGAATTTGGGGCATTCCAAAACTTGGAGATCCAACTACAAAAGACAAGCAGTCTGATGCAACATTGCTTTTTTCTTTTAGTTTCTGTTTGCGATTTTTTTGATTTCATTTATAGGTAGGGTACTGTAGGAATCTTGATTTAAATCGCTGCCGTTTCTTGACTCTTTTTTGTTCTTTATCCGGAGGTATACTCCTTCAGTAAACATAAACAAAACAGGTATGAAAGCTATAATTGTAAACCACGATCAAATTTATGGAAGCATTGTTTATACATTCTCTAGTATCGACTTTAGGGATCATTTTTTCGCTATTTTTTTTCGGGAACCGCCTACAATTTCAACTAAAAAATGAAATAATTTTTCATTCTCTTCATTGACGTAATCAGCCTCCAACTATTTGGAGGCTGATACGTCAACTAGTCCCCGTGTTCCTCGAATGGATCTCTTAGTTGTTGAGAGGGTTGCCCAAAGGCAGTATATAGAGCATACCCAGTAAAACTTACAAGTAACCCAGATATAAAAGATGGCGACTAGAGTTGCTGTTTCCATTATTATATAATTGAAAGACCACAATGGATCTATGCTAAGATCGTTTATTACAACGGAATGGTATTACAAAGTCAACAGATCGTAATGAATACAAAATAAGATTTAGGCTACACAAACTGTTGAAGATAGTTCTAGATCTGGTCCAAGAAGCACTACTGTAGGGAAGTTATTGAAACCGTTGATTCTGAATATGGTAAAGTAGCTCCTGGATGGGGAACGACCCTTTGATGGGTGTTGCAATGGCACTATTTGCGGTATTCCTATCTATTATTTTGGAGATTTATAATTCCTCTGTTCTCTGGATGAATTTCAATGAATTAGACTGAGAAGAATCTTGAAGTGCTAGCTTTTGTTCGATACTGTCAAGAGCAATTCTGTGATTGGTGGTTCGCGGCACTTTTTGCGTTTCGAGTGTCTACGTAATTGGACAAGTAAAGTAGAGGATTCAAGAGATCTATTCAACCTTTGGTAGGTTGTTCGGACCTATTCGCCGCGCGATTGTGTATTTTTCTTGCAGTGTCTTTGCTGCCGGATCATATTAGTGTGTGCATTGTATAGGATATTGTGACGTGTGTACCCTATGGATAGTACAGAGAAGGGGGTCTGTCATCTTTATCAAGATGGTTTTCGTTTATTGTCGATACTCGTCGAGTATCTGCAGTCGGAGATCATTCGAGCATCGAATCAGAAACGAAGAGATCAAAAAGCAAAAGGAGGCGAACATGAGGCATACTTAATACGTAGGACCTCGTAGCCGATTCTTTCCGTGCTATCTTAGAATTTTCATAAATCAATTTTTTTCTGCTTTTAAACTCTTATTTAGATCAAAGGACAAACGCTCTTTTATTTTGAATGTTTTTAATTCAGTATAGCTCTTTTTTTTTTGATTGAATAAGGGATGATCCAATGGTTCTCACTCAGGAAACGTTGGACTTTGAAGGTTTCATTGAATATCGTGGTTTTCGTATGAATCTGAGGTTTCAATTAA
>NW_026015578.1:5000-10000 GCF_020379485.1 Brassica napus
TATAGAGAGAGAGAGAGAAAGGAAGTGATCGATTCTAGAGTATGGTCGATTCTGAAGACCGATACTCCACCGAGAAGGCCAGTTCCGTCCAATTGGCGATTCTCTACGATTGTGACGCGGAAGCTCTGTCCAATTCAATTCGTCCAAGCCAGTCATATTCTATGATGGTCTAGTGGAGGTGCTGCCCAGAGTTAGTTCAGAACCACGGGTTCAGATCAGTCGAAGTTCTGCTCGATACTCCGCCGGGAAGTCCGAAGAACTGTCCAGAAGCTAGAGGAGGATTCTGTCCAGATCAGTCTGTCGAGGCGTGTCAGTTTCTTCATGGTGAAGCCGAGGTTCTGTCCAAGTCGAGTCCAGTCCACTCCAGTCATGTCGTCAATTGGGTTTTGGCCAAGTCCTCTCCGATCAACCAGCTGCTTATCGGCAAAGAACACTGTGAGTTATGATCAATTGATTGCTGACTTGTTTTCATGCAGGTTCCCGTTACTTGGAAGTTAGATCATGGCAGGAGGCCAAGTCTAACTGAGTAACGGTTTGATTAGTTAATAGTAGAGTATTAGTTGATTGAGTTGATAGCATGCTTAGTTATTGCTTGGGAATCATAGTAGCATGCTAATGGTTAGGTTGATTGGTTAGTTAGCGAATGTTGAAGGCTTGCTTGTTAATTAATGCTTGTTGATTGAGGTTAGTCAGCTCTTGGTAAGGGAGTGACTAACTGGTTGAGTTGTATAGTGATGATATTGTTGTTAGTGTTGTAGAGTTAGAGTGTGATGCCATATAGCATTTGTGTAACCCACTGTGCTAGGCATGTTTGAGGTGGATTAGTGTTTCCTCGACCTCGTACCCAGCGGGTTTAAGGAAACCCCTTATTCGCTGGATCGAGAGCACTCAGAGAGACGGGGTCATGGCCTATGGCTGAGTGGTTACACGGACGGGGTAGTGACCGGCAGTGACCCGACTGTAATGGGCTGTCTCGTGGTGACCCGACCGTACTGTGGGCCGCGATCGTCGTGTAACAACCGACAGTGGCCCGACTGTACTGGGGCTGTCGCGGGTGACCCGACTGTACTGTGGGCCGCGTTCGGTTGAAAGTTCCGTTTTCTGGTCTTTGTGATAGGGGGATAGGATATTGCCGAGGATAGAGGAGGAACACTAAGTCACAAAGGGCCCTAGTTATAGTGTAGATGGTGTAGTAGGGTTGTTGAACCCTAGATTAAGTGGTTAGCAAGTCATTAGCGGTTACGATTTCATATCGTTAATTATCTTATTATTATCCGCTGCGTATTTCAGATATTGCTTATTAGGTGAACCTCTCGCTTTAGAATTTTTCGGGTGGGATAGCGAGGGGTTGTATTTGCTAGTTGGGGATCATAATTCAATGAGTAACATTAGGTTACTCATCCAACTCCGTTGTCCTTTTTGCAGGTCGTTTAGGTAAGGATGATCGGATAGCTTGGTGCTGGACGTTAGGACCGCCGGTGTAGATTTTCATGCCTTTTGTAAACGGTATTGTGAACTGTGTTATGTTGACTCGATTTGGCATTAGGCCGGGCCCAGTCTTGAATTATTCAATGTATGAATATTTCTTGAATCAATAAAAGTAATTGTTTTATATGCGCTTCATGAGTACTCTGATATTTGACTAGTCCGGTCTAACACAACGTTAGGTCGAGGTACGGGTTGAAAAGCCTTAGGCCTTTATCTAACGGAAAACGCTAACTCTAGGTACGGGTTGCAAAGCCTTATGCCTTGACGCAGCGGGACGAGTTAGTGGATGAACTGGTCTAGGTCGTGGAGTAAAGTTTTGTGACTCTGACCGGATTGTCCCTAGCCCGTCACGTAGCGCTTCCGGACCATGGTGTTGGGTTGGACGGTCAGTCATGTTCTTGTTTGATTGTTGGCTGGCCGGTTGGCCTTTCATCTCAAACCCTTGGTGTGGGTCGTCCGTCGGTCATGTTCTTGTTAGATTGTTGGCCGGTGGGTCGACCTATGTCTAGGACGGTTCGGGGGTGTTACAGAGGTGGTATCAGAGCATGGTTTCGTCCATGCTTCCGGAACTCATGATTTAATCAGTTTTTAAATAATTTATCGAGTCAAAATGAGTCACAAAAGGCATTAGGGAAACCGGTCACGTCCAGCGATAGGATTTATTGTTTTAGGAATTAGGATTGAGATAGTGGAATCTAGAATTGCTAGGTTGCTTGGGTAGAACTGTTAGGTTGCTGGTTAGAATTGCGGTTAGGTTGCATTGTTAGTATTTGCTAGGTTAGTAGATTATTTGATTAATTGTCTACTAACTTGCATGTGAAGTGTTCTTTTGAGTTGCAGCGAGTAAGTGTGTTTGTTGATCGGAACTTTAAGGGATGAAAACCTTAAAGTGGAGGGAGTTCGAGGCCAAACCAAACCCGAAGCGAAAGAGGAGAGACAGTTTCAGAGGGACTGGACAGTGGAATGGACTGGACAGATGGGAGGAAACAAGACTTCGTTGGGAAAGGACTTCATCAGTACTTGGGAAGACGAAGATCGAGAAGGATTTGAGGAATCTGGACAAGGATGATATCTACAGAAAGAACAAGATAGTATCATGGGCGATGAGTGTGTTATGGCAGAGTAAAAGAAAGAGGATGACTCAGTGATCATTCAAGTGAAGAGATATGAAGACGATTGTGGAGGCCTTGAAGAGGACACTCAAGGAACCGTGGTGGACAGAGTAAAGAGGTTATGGAGACAAGTGGAGAATGTTGTGAAGACGAGCAATGGCGCAACTAAGAATTCGAGGACGAATTCTATTAAGGGGGAGAATGTAGAAGAAACCCGTTAAAAAAAAAAAAAAAAAAAAGAAGAAAAGAAAAGAGTGGTCGAGTATCTTTGTGGTGGTTAAGTCGCAGGCAATAAGGATCGATCGAGAAGTTTTGAAGTACGAAGTGGGCGAAGAAGTGATCGTGAGTTAACTATGAGTCGAATAAGTTGCTCGACCATAGTTAGAAGATGTCTTAGACTGATGAGACGGACGTTTTCGAAGCATAACATTTTTGGAAGCACGACGGTTTAGAAGCTCGACGTTTGGAAGAATGACGTTTCTTCAGCACGAAGTTTTCTGCAAAACTTCGTATCAGCGGAATATTATTTCGAAGACATTGGAAACATGATGGGAATTAAGCACGACGGGAAGTAAGCACGACGGGAAGCAAGCAAGACGGGATTGAAGAACGACGGGAAAACCTGAAATTAGACGAAAATCCAAATTTCGGTATTATGCAAGTCTTCAATGAAGCCGAAGGATGGGAAATATTTACCGCCAAGGTCAGACTTCAGATTGGAGTTTATTAAAAATATTAAACTCATCTGAACGGGAGAAGAAAAATATTTGGGATTGATCGCGGGACGAAAATATGCCGGAAAGGTCAAAAATCGCGTAAACCGACCAAGAAGCTCGAGGTGTCCCTATGCATATGGCCAGGACGTTCTGTCTATCACGTCAGCAGCTTAGTGTCAACACAAGAAGGAGGTGTAGACGTGCATGAAAGCTGAACATGCAGCTTGACACATAGAAGCACGAGGTGGAACGGCCAAGCACGAGGTGTCTCCGCGCATGCAACCGAAGCATGCTGATCGACATGTGTATGCTGGGGTGGCGTCTTGCATGAGTTCCAGTCATGCAGCCTGACATCTGGGAGGAGTGGTGGTGTCCTGTATGTGTCCTGGACATGCAGCCAGCCATGTGGAGCACGAGGTGCCGCCGCGCATGCGTCCGGAGCCATGCGAAGCAACACACGGGCTGCCACCTACCTGAAGCTGATTGGCTGGTGTCTCCTATAAATACCCCACGACCCCTGCTCATTTCTTCACATCCAGACCTGTCTAAACAAAGTTAAAACCTTGAGAGAAAAGTAGAAAAAGAAAGCAAGTGATTCCGAGCTATTTCGAGAGTTTTAGAGAGTTTTCGAGATCAGTTCTCTATTGATTTCGAGTCATCGCCTTGGGAAGGTTCTGTCCAACTGAAGGTCAATCAAGTGAAGATCAGATCAGATGGGAGTCAAGTCAACGTGTCTATAGAGAGAGAGAGAGAAAGGAAGTGATCGATTCTAGAGTATGGTCGATTCTGAAGACCGATACTCCACCGAGAAGGCCAGTTCCGTCCAATCGGCGATTCTCTACGATTGTGACGCGGAAGCTCTGTCCAATTCAATTCGTCCAAGCCAGTCATATTCTATGATGGTCTAGTGGAGGTGCTGCCCAGAGTTAGTTCAGAACCACGGGTTCAGATCAGTCGAAGTTCTGCTCGATACTCTGCCGGGAAGTCCGAAGAACTGTCCAGAAGCTAGAGGAGGATTCTGTCCAGATCAGTCTGTCGAGGCGTGTCAGTTTCTTCATGGTGAAGCCGAGGTTCTGTCCAAGTCGAGTCCAGTCCACTCCAGTCATGTCGTCAATTGGGTTTTGGCCAAGTCCTCTCCGATCAACCAGCTGCTTATCGGCAAAGAACACTGTGAGTTATGATCAATTGGCTGCTGACTTGTTTTCATGCAGGTTCCCGTTACTTGGAAGTTAGATCATGGCAGGAGGCCAAGTCTAACTGAGTAACGGTTTGATTAGTTAATAGTAGAGTATTAGTTGATTGAGTTGATAGCATGCTTAGTTATTGCTTGGGAATCATAGTAGCATGCTAATGGTTAGGTTGATTGGTTAGTTAGCGAATGTTGAAGGCTTGCTTGTTAATTAATGCTTGTTGATTGAGGTTAGTCAGCTCTTGGTAAGGGAGTGACTAACTGGTTGAGTTGTATAGTGATGATATTGTTGTTAGTGTTGTAGAGTTAGAGTGTGATGCCATATAGCATTTGTGTAACCCACTGTGCTAGGCATGTTTGAGGTGGATTAGTGTTTCCTCGACCTCGTACCCAGTGGGTTTAAGGAAACCCCTTATTCGCTGGATCGAGAGCACTCAGAGAGACGGGGTCATGGCCTATGGCTGAGTGGTTACACGGACGGGGGGTAGTGACCGG
>NW_026015578.1:20000-22500 GCF_020379485.1 Brassica napus
CACGGGAAGGGCCAGCATGCTGATATGTATGGTCAGCATGCTGATATGAGTTCAGTACACGGATCAGTCCACGGATCAGTACACGGACAGTCCACGGGAAGGGCCAGCATGCTGATATGTGTGGTCAGCATGCTGATATGAGTTCAGTACACGGATCAGTACACGGATCAGTCCACGGGAAGGGCCAGCATGCTGATATATGTGGTCAGCATGCTGATATGAGTTCAGTACACGGATCAGTACACGGATCAGTACACGGACAGTCCACGGGAAGGGCCAGCATGCTGATATGTGTGGTCAGCATGCTGATATGAGTTCAGTACACGGATCAGTACACGGATCAGTCCACGGGAAGGGCCAGCATGCTGATATGTGTACTGACATGGTGCATCAGTTGTCCAAAATCAGTACACGGACAGTCCACGGGAAGGGCCAGCATGCTGATATGTGTGGTCAGCATGCTGATATGAGTTCAGTACACGGATCAGTCCACGGATCAGTACACGGACAGTCCACGGGAAGGGCCAGCATGCTGATATGTGTGGTCAGCATGCTGATATGAGTTCAGTACACGGATCAGTACACGGATCAGTACACGAATCAGTCCACGGGAAGGGCCAGCATGCTGATATGTGTGGTCAGCATGCTGATATGAGTTCAGTACCCGGATCAGTACACGGATCAGTACACGGACAGTCCACGGGAAAGGCCAGCATGCTGATATGTGTGGTCAGCATGCTGATATGAGTTCAGTACACGGATCAGTACACGGATCAGTACACGGACAGTCCACGGGAAGGGCCAGCATGCTGATATGTGTGGTCAGCATGCTGATATGAGTTCAGTACACGGATCAGTACACGGATCAGTCCACGGGAAGGGCCAACATGCTGATATATGTGGTCAGCATGCTGATATGAGTTCAGTACACGGACAGTCCACGGGAAGGGCCAGCATGCTGATATGTGTGGCCAGCATGCTGATATGAGTTCAGTACACGGATCAGTACACGGATCAGTCCACGGATCAGTACACGGATCAGTACACGGATCAGTACACGGATCAGTACACGGATCAGTACACGGATCAGTCCACGGGAAGGGCCAGCATGCTGATATGTGTACTGACATGGTGCATCAGTTGTCCAAAATCAGTACACGGACAGTCCACGGGAAGGGCCAGCATGCTGATATGTGTGGTCAGCATGCTGATATGAGTTCAGTACACGGATCAGTCCATGGATCAGTACACGGACAGTCCACGGGAAGGGCCAGCATGCTGATATGTGTGGTCAGCATGCTGATATGAGTTCAGTACACGGATCAGTACACGGATCAGTACACGGACAGTCCACGGGAAGGGCCAGCATGCTGATATGTGTGGTCAGCATGCTGATATGAGTTCAGTACACGGATCAGTACACGGATCAGTACACGAATCAGTCCACGGGAAGGGCCAGCATGCTGCTATGTGTGGTCAGCATGCTGATATGAGTTCAGTACACGGATCAGTACACGGATCAGTACACGGACAGTCCACGGGAAGGGCCAGCATGCTGATATGTGTGGTCAGCATGCTGATATGAGTTCAGTACCCGGATCAGTACACGGATCAGTACACGGATCAGTCCACGGGAAGGGCCAGCATGCTGATATGTGTACTGACATGGTGCATCAGTTGTCCAAAATCAGTACACGGACAGTCCACGGGAAGGGCAAGCATGCTGATATGTGTGGTCAGCATGCTGATATGAGTTCAGTACACGGATCAGTCCACGGACAGTCTGTGTGTGCTAACGGACAGGCACGGACGTCCTGCGTGTGCTGACGGACGTCCTGTGTGTACTGAACAGACAGCCCACGTGGGCCAAAATCACCCGAACAGTCCACAGGAAGGGCCAGCATGCTGATATGTGTACTGACGGACGACCACGGACGTCCTGTGTGTGCTGACGGACGTCCTGTGTGTACTGACGGACACACGGACACACACGGACGTCCTGCGTGTGCTGACGGACGCCCTGTGTGTGCTGACGGACGGCCACGGACATCCTCTGTGTACTGACGGACGTCCTGTGTGTGTTGACGGATGGCCACGGACGTCCTTTGTGTGCTGACGGACGTCCAGTGTGTACTGACGGAAGTCCTGCGTGTGCTGACGGACAGACGGACACACACGGACAGCCACGAACGTCCTGCGTGTGCTGACGGACGTCCTGCGTGTGATGACGGACGTCTTGTGTGTGCTGACGGACGTCCTGTGTGCACTGACGGACACAGGGACGCACACGGACAGCCACGGACGTCCTGCGTGTGCTGACGGACGTCCTGCGTGTGCTGACGGACGTCCTGTGTGTGCTGACGGACGTCCTGTGTGCACTGACGGACACACGGACACACACGGACAGCCACGGACGTCCTGCGTGTGCTAACGGACGTCCTGTGTGCACTGACGGACACACGGACACACACGGACAGCCCACGGACGTCCTGCGTGTGCT
>NW_026015578.1:30000-32500 GCF_020379485.1 Brassica napus
TCGAGAGGCCAGGGTTCGGGTCTTACACGCCGCCCGATTGCCGACCCTCAGTAGGAGCTTCGGCTCCCAAAGGCACGTGTCGTTGGCTAAGTCCGTTCGGTGGAAGCGCCGTTCGGACTGCCTTGAATTATAATTACCACCGAGTGGCGGGTAGAATCCTTTGCAGACGACTTAAATACGCGACGGGGTATTGTAAGTGGCAGAGTGGCCTTGCTGCCACGATCCACTGAGATTCAGCCCTTTGTCGCTAAGATTCGACCCTCCCCCTTTCCAATCACATGTTCCTCCCCAAAACGTTAAAAACCAAAAAACCCAAAAAAATTCAAGTATATAAGAAGATCCCGTCAGAGGTTCGAGATTTTTACTTGGTGAAATTCACTCTCAACCTAATATTTCAGATTGGCCGATGAAATGCAGCCCGCATGTGCACAAGTCTCGGCCAAAAGCATCCTGACGGGAGCATTAAAACCCAAAAGAGTTAATTCATCCCATCAGTACGCTTGGCCTCGATCATACCAAGGAAAAATGTTAACACTTGGTTGGATGATGGAAAGTCGAGCCAGCATAAGTACTACTTGGACCAATCAGACTGACTTGGACAGTCCAGTCCATCAAAACTCGAGCTTATGTCCAGATCAGTACACGGATCAGTCCACGGGAAGGGCCAGCATGCTGATATGTGTACTGACATGGTGCATCAGTTGTCCAAAATCAGTACACGGATCAGTCCACGGGAAGGGCCAGCATGCTGATATGTGTACTGACATGGTGCATCAGTTGTCCAAAATCAGTACACGGACAGTCCACGGGAAGGGCCAGCATGCTGATATGTATGGTCAGCATGCTGATATGAGTTCAGTACACGGATCAGTCCACGGATCAGTACACGGACAGTCCACGGGAAGGGCCAGCATGCTGATATGTGTGGTCAGCATGCTGATATGAGTTCAGTACACGGATCAGTACACGGACAGTCCACGGGAAGGGCCAGCATGCTGATATGTGTGGTCAGCATGCTGATATGAGTTCAGTACACGGATCAGTACACGGATCAGTACACGGATCAGTCCACGGGAAGGGCCAGCATGCTGATATATGTGGTCAGCATGCTGATATGAGTTCAGTACACGGATCAGTACATGGATCAGTACACGGACAGTCCACGGGAAGGGCCAGCATGCTGATATGTGTGGTCAGCATGCTGATATGAGTTCAGTACACGGATCAGTACACGGATCAGTACACGGATCAGTCCACGGGAAGGGCCAGCATGCTGATATGTGTGGTCAGCATGCTGATATGAGTTCAGTACACGGATCAGTCCACGGATCAGTACACGGACAGTCCACGGGAAGGGCCAGCATGCTGATATGTGTGGTCAGCATGCTGATATGAGTTCAGTACACGGATCAGTACACGAATCAGTCCACGGGAAGGGCCAGCATGCTGATATGTGTGGTCAGCATGCTGATATGAGTTCAGTACACGGATCAGTACACGGACAGTCCACGGGAAGGGCCAGCATGCTGATATGTGTGGTCAGGATGCTGATATGAGTTCAGTACACGGATCAGTACACGGATCAGTACACGGATCAGTCCACGGGAAGGGCCAGCATGCTGATATGTGTACTGACATGGTGCATCAGTTGTCCAAAATCAGTACACGGACAGTCCACGGGAAGGGCCAGCATGCTGATATGTGTGGTCAGCATGCTGATATGAGTTCAGTACACGGATCAGTCCACGGACAGTCTGTGTGTGCTAACGGACAGGCACGGACGTCCTGCGTGTGCTGACGGACGTCCTGTGTGTACTGAACAGACAGCCCACGTGGGCCAAAATCACCCGAACAGTCCACAGGAAGGGCCAGCATGTACTGACGGACGACCACGGACGTCCTGTGTGTGCTGACGGACGTCCCCACGGACGTCCTGTGTGTGCTGACGGACGTCCTGTGTGTACTGACGGACGTCCTGTGTGTGCTGACGGACGTCCTGTGTGTACTGACGGACACACTGACACACACGGACGTCCTGCGTGTGCTGACGGACGCCCTGTGTGTGCTGACGGACGGCCACGGACGTCCTCTGTGTACTGACGGACGTCCTGTGTGTGCTGACGGACGGCCACGGACGTCCTTTGTGTGCTGACGGACGTCCTGTGTGTACTGACGGACGTCCTGCGTGTGCTGACGGACACACGGACAGCCACGGACGTCCTGCGTGTGCTGACGGACGTCCTGCATGTGCTGACGGACGTCCTGTGTGTGCTGACGGACGTCCTGTGTGCACTGACGGACACACGGACACACACGGACAGCCACGGACGTCCTGCGTGTGCTGACGGACGTCCTGCGTGTGCTGACGGAAGTCCTGTGTGTGCTGACGGACGTCCTGTGTGCACTGACGGACACACGGACACACACGGACAGCCACGGACGTCCTGCGTGTGCTGACGGACGTCCTGTGTGTGCTGACGGACGTCCTGTGTGCACTGAC
>NW_026015578.1:42500-57500 GCF_020379485.1 Brassica napus
GAAGTTCTTAGCTGCACCAGAACCCAGGAGATCAGTCGGTTCAATGGAGAATCACTTAAATCAAACCGGAGCTATTTATGGAAAGATTGGACAATCTTTCGGTTTGATCCATTCCAAGCAATTCCAATCCAACCAGGAGAACCAGACGACATCCAGACTAAACCAAGACATCCAGGAGACATTATACACGAGCCAGAAGAGTTCTACAACTTCATCCCATGCACCAGCCCACATAGGAATAAGAAGATCCCCATTATCACCAAACTGCCTTATTTGGAGTCTCTTGCATTCAAACTCCAACAGCTCTTTTTCTACCAAGGCAAGGACGAGATCAGCATCTATCAAGCATTCAAGAAGGTCCCAAGAAAGCTCTCTTATCCCCTTAAACCGTCCAGATTCAAGCAAATCAAGTTTCTTCACTTGGAGCCAAAATCCCACAAAAGGCTCCAACGGCTAGTTTTCAAGGAGCCATCAATTCCTTTGCTTCCAAGTTTATTATTTCGATTTTTATTTCTTTCCTTATGTCATTTTATGGCTGTTAGAAAGTTCTTGGTCGAGCCTATAAAGCTCTAGTCTTTGTTTCATTGTAAATCACCCATCTTTGAAAGTATTATGAATTATTCAATTTTTCTAGTTTTGTCAAAACTATTGTTCTAAGTCTTTTGAGTGTGTGAGAAACAACTCTGGAGCAACTTGACTTATCAAAGCCTCCTTTCACAGAGCTTTGTGGCGTCCATCATCCCATCTCCATCCATTAATCGATCTTGAGAGTGATACACATCCAGCAAGACCGGTTCCATCTTCATTCATCTCCCATCCATTGATCCTTGTTGAGAGTGATACACATCCAGCAACAAAGATCCCATCTCCATCAATCTATCCCTTTTCTATTTGTTTTTATTCATATTATCATTTTGATTCATATTCATATTTGTTTCTGTTTGCATTATAAAACTCTAAAAACTCATAAAAATCGGTTCTCATTGTTCTCAGGTTGTAGCTTGGATCCAACCTCTATCTATTCGTGGGTTACCCCCCTGTGCCTACAACATTTTGGTATCAGAGCTCAAGCTCCTGAATCAGGTCACTCTATCCTTGCATCATTCATATTTGTTTGCATTTGTTTTTCATCATAAACCGAAAATCCATAAAAACTGTTTCTTTGTTTCAAGTTTTGTTTCTGCATTTGTTTTGTGTTCTTGCTGTTCATTCTGCTAAGTGCCACGAAAAAGAAAAGAAAAGTTTTGTTTGATTCATTTAAAATCGAAAATCCCAAAAGAAAAGTGTTTGCATTTATTAGTTTCCATAAAAAAAAAAATCCCATAAAAATTTATGTTTTGAATTTGATTCATTTTCATTTGCATTCATAAATTCAAAAGCCAAAAGAAATCATCCTAGTTATTGTTTCATACCATTTCTACTTGTTCATTTCGTGATTGCATCAGAAAAGAAAAAGAAAATATTTTTTTAAGCTTTAGTTTATATCATTTGCATATTTAATTGTTGCATTTCATCCAAAGAAAATTCAAAAAAAAATTCAGCATTAGTTTGCTTTCCATATTTTCTTTTCATTTGTGTTAATTGTCATTTATTATTGTTTCATTTCGAGATTTGCATTAAGAAAACCAAAAGAAAAATCATTTTGCATAATTTATTTCATTTCGGTTCAACATTGCATCTTTTTCGGTTTAGTTTTAATAGATTGCATTTTGTTTACTTATTTTGGTTCGACCAAAACTTCCCATATCTTCACTTGCTCTTTGAGATTGTTTTCAGGAAGCTATGGCAGGAGAAACCCAGAGACAACTTCTCAAGGAAAACCAAACTCTTTTGGCAGATTTAAAGAAAGTAAAAGATCAGATTGCTCGGTTGGAGAAAAGACACAAGGCACAAGGCCAACGACCACAGCAAGGAGAAAGAAGATTTGGAGATGCACCAGAAGCTGTTTATGTCGAGCCCAAGCCACCAGATCCTTCATGGATCAGTCAACAGCCAACTTCTCAAACCCATATTCATCATGTTGCTAATTCTCGGTTTGATCATAAATATTTTGCTGATAAAATTGAACTCTTTACATTTTCAGGAGGAAGAAGCTACCTATTTTGGGAGAGGAACCTTGATGAATGGTTTCACTACAACAAAATTCTGAAAGAAGAGAGACTATCTTATGCCATTGATCAACTAAGAGGTAATGCCTTTAAATGGTGGGTACAAGAAGAAGATGATAGATGGTTTTACAAGGAGCCAGCTATCAAAACGTGGAGAGATCTTAAGGAAGTCATGAGGGATGAATTTGCACCAGAACTCACAAGTTCTAAGATCCAAAAGATATACCCAAGGAGGTATCTAACTCATGGTTCCAAAGAAAAACCAGAAACTGTTATTGTCCAAGTAGAGGCTAAGGTAAGTCCTATACTTGATAAATCAGTTAATGAATCATCTACCACTTGTATGAGTCACTTGTCTTTGTCAAAAGGTGATGTAACAGGAACTAAGGAGCATGAATTCAAAGGAGAGGAGCCACCAGGCGCCACACCTGTGATGGATCAGAAGATGGTTCAAGACACAATGCAGTCCATGTTGCTTAAAGAAGCAAAACCAGTAAATGAAGTATCATACCAAGGTAAGTGTCTAACACCACCTAGAGATACTAGTACTGACGTGTGTGTTCTTGATGTAGGGAGTAAAAATGAAAGCTATCTGCTTACTGAAGTTCCACAGAAGGAACCAGACCATAAGCTCAGTCATGAACCACCTCACAAGTGGAAACCAAAATCTAAACAATGGATTGTTCAAATTCCAAAACCTATGGTAAGATTCATTTTAGATCAGCATGTTTTTAATATTTCCATGATAGATATAATGCACTTGATTTTTGTCCAGAGTGTTGAGACTATTTCAGGTTGCCAAGAAGAAAGCTTTAAAGAAATTCCACCGGATAATCTTATGTTGCTAGGAGAATCAACTCCAAGGAAGAACAGAAATGTGGCCACCAAAACTTTGAAGGACCATCCACTCCAGAAGAGATGTAATGGCCATAGCCATAGCAGAGGCGTGATCCTTTCAAATCTTTTCAAAGAAGAGCCACCAGATGCACCATGCATCACCAAACCGAAATTATACCAAGGTAAGGTTCTAAACTCTCAAAAGAGAATGAAACCTGACTTGCTCTATCTTGATGCAGGTTATATAGTTTCGAGGTCGAAACCTTGTCAAGAGGGAGGGGATGATGTGGTCATCAGATCATCAACTGAACCGGAGGTCAACCCAAAGCCCTACTCAACCAGCCAAGGCGCAAACCAGGACATACGTGCACTAAAAATACCATATCTTTCAAACCAGGAGGGTTTAAATTACGAGGCTAATTTTTATGGATTCTACACTCAAGAAGAAGTCCAGGCCAATTGGAATTGGGCCAAAATATTCACGGAGCAAGAAGTTATGAATTTTACAACTCAGAGGTTTCTCAGCCTATCCATCTGCGAGTATCCGACTTTAGAAGGAGATTTAAGCTCAAGTAAGGAGCTTCCTGAAGCAAAGCCCGTCATCAAATTCAAGAGAATTCTTTCAGCTTTCCAGAAAGCCAAAGATCAGGAGAAATGGACACGTAAATCAGAAGATATGTTCAATTTTCCAGAACCGGTCAAACCAGTGCTACACTCGCCTCAATTGGAAGCTAACCGGTTCAATCAGCTTCAAACCAGAAATTGGCGACCAGGAGATCATTTCAACCAATCAGGAGGTATTCCAGAAGTTCTTAGCTGCACCAGAACCCAGGAGATCAGTCGGTTCAATGGAGAATCACTTAAATCAAACCGGAGCTATTTATGGAAAGATTGGACAATCTTTCGGTTTGATCCATTCCAAGCAATTCCAATCCAACCAGGAGAACCAGACGACATCCAGACTAAACCAAGACATCCAGGAGACATTATACACGAGCCAGAAGAGTTCTACAACTTCATCCCATGCACCAGCCCACATAGGAATAAGAAGATCCCCATTATCACCGAACTGCCTTATTTGGAGTCTCTTGCATTCAAACTCCAACAGCTCTTTTTCTACCAAGGCAAGGACGAGATCAGCATCTATCAAGCATTCAAGAAGGTCCCAAGAAAGCTCTCTTATCCCCTTAAACCGTCCAGATTCAAGCAAATCAAGTTTCTTCACTTGGAGCCAAAATCCCACAAAAGGCTCCAACGGCTAGTTTTCAAGGAGCCATCAATTCCTTTGCTTCCAAGTTTATTATTTCGATTTTTATTTCTTTCCTTATGTCATTTTATGGCTGTTAGAAAGTTCTTGGTCGAGCCTATAAAGCTCTAGTCTTTGTTTCATTGTAAATCACCCATCTTTGAAAGTATTATGAATTATTCAATTTTTCTAGTTTTGTCAAAACTATTGTTCTAAGTCTTTTGAGTGTGTGAGAAACAACTCTGGAGCAACTTGACTTATCAAAGCCTCCTTTCACAGAGCTTTGTGGCGTCCATCATCCCATCTCCATCCATTAATCGATCTTGAGAGTGATACACATCCAGCAAGACCGGTTCCATCTTCATTCATCTCCCATCCATTGATCCTTGTTGAGAGTGATACACATCCAGCAACAAAGATCCCATCTCCATCAATCTATCCCTTTTCTATTTGTCTTTATTCATATTATCATTTTGATTCATATTCATATTTGTTTCTTTTTGCATTATAAAACTCTAAAAACTCATAAAAATCGGTTCTCATTGTTCTCAGGTTGTAGCTTGGATCCAACCTCTATCTATTTGTGGGTTACCCCCCCTGTGCCTACAACATAATGTGCCCGCAACACTGTCCAAAGAGGACTTGTTAGAGGCCATGAAGGTAATGGGGACTCAGGTTGCGGCTATGGCGCAACTGTTCACGCCACTAGTGAACTCCTCGGTTGGCCAGGCTACGCCTGTGGCTACGACCACCCCCAACACCAATGGTCCAGTTGTGGAAACGGTTGAGGTGATCGAGATCGATCCACCGGAAAAGTCTGGAAAGAAGGTGGACTATCTGAGTCTGCTTCAACATTTATCCAGGTTGGGTACGAAGCATTTCTCCGGTAGCACCGACCCTATTGTGGCAGACGAGTGGAGGAGTAGGTTGGTCCGAAACTTTCAATCAACTCGCTGTCCAGTGGATTACAGACGCGACATTGCGGTTCACTTCCTGGAAGGGGACGCGCATAACTGGTGGCTTGCAGTGGACAAGCGCACCAATGGGAGTCTGGAAAGTTTTGCGGACTTTGAAGTTGAATTCAACCGCAAATACTTCCCTGCTGAGGCTTGGGATCGTCTGGAAGCTCAGTTTCTAGATTTGGCCCAAGGCCGCAGGACCGTACGGGAGTACGAAGAAGAGTTCAACCGGCTCAGACGGTTTGTTGGAAGAGAGCTGGAGGACGAGGCAGTCCAGGTCCGTAGGTTCATCCGAGGCCTAAGGCCCGAACTGAAGACCCATTGCTCGATCCGCACTTTCAACACCGTCGGAGAACTGGTGGAACGGGTGGCTTTGCTAGAGTCTAACTTGGCTGAAGAAGCTAAGCTTAAGGCTAAGTCACAGTCTGGCCCGTCGGGCAAAACAAATGATAAAAAGAGGAAGTGGGACCAGGTGGACGGAGGTAAGACCTCTGGTGGCCGACCTACATGTCCCAAGTGTGGAAAGAATCATCCCGGTGAGTGCTGGAAGGCCATGGGGGCTTGTGTGCGATGTGGCAGCATGGATCACACGATCCAAAACTGCACTCGACCAAACCGATTCTCCGACCAGTCCAGTGGCAGCGGCTCCGTGACTTGCTTCCTATGTGGCAAGACTGGACACTACAAGTCGGATTGTCCTAAGCTACAAGGAGGACAAGGGAAGGGCCGTGGAGACACAGGCAAGTCGACCCAGAGTAGGCCGACCACAACACCAAGGGTGTATAAGCTGTCCCGGGACGACGGCGCTTCTGGATCGTTTGATTCGATCTCTGGTAATTCCTAAATTTTTCTTTTTACATTCAAGTAGAAAATGCTTGGTATGGAACCTAGAATGTCTAGGCGATTCTGATGAGGGTCTCTGTTAGGAACCCTCATGATTGGTGGTGTGGAAACCCACGTACTTTTCGACACAGGGGCTACACATAGTTTTGTGAGTCCGGGACTGGTCGGAAAGGGTCTGTTCTGTCTGGACGCTGGAGATAATTTTGGGATAGTGAGGGCGGCCGGAGGGCAAGCCATGAACTCACTAGGTCTCATGTCAAATATCCCAGTGTCAATACAGGGAAAGGTATTCCCTGTGGATTTGGTCTGTGTCAACCTAAAGAATCACGAAGTGATCCTAGGTATGGACTGGTTGGGAAAGTATCGGGCCACTCTCGATTGCCATAGAGGTCGTGTGCAATTGGAGACTGGGCTTCGACCGATCCAGTACCAATGTCTGTGTCCGGCTCAAGAGAAAGTAGTGGTTTCAGCAGTTCGAGCGATTCGGATGTTGGAACAGGGTTGTCAGTCCTTTTTGGCTACAATTACAACTACAGAGCCAGGCAGTTCTGTCTGTCTGAAAGACCTTTCAGAGGATTCGTTGGTGTCGAAGTTCCCAGATGTGTTCCAGGTACCTCAGGGTGTCCCCCCTGATAGGTCGGATCCATTTACGATTGAACTAGAGCCAGGGACAGCTCCGCTGTCCAAGAGTCCGTACCGGATGGCTCCGGCCGAGATGGCCGAGCTAAAGAAGCAATTGGAAGAATTGCTTGACAAGGGGTTCATACGGCCAAGTAGCTCCCCTTGGGGTGCACCAGTCCTCTTCGTGAGAAAGAAGGATGGTAGCATGCGTCTGTGCATCGACTATCGAGGGTTGAACAGGGTCACTGTGAAGAACAAGTACCCGTTGCCCAGGATAGACGAACTGTTGGATCAACTCAAAGGAGCCAAGTGGTTTTCCAAGATTGATTTGGCTTCAGGGTATCATCAGATCCCTATAGAGCCAAATGATATTAGGAAGACGGCATTTAGGACCAGGTACGGTCATTACGAGTTCGTAGTGATGCCGTTCGGTCTGACCAATGCACCTGCCGCTTTCATGAAAATGATGAACAGCGTGTTCCGAGATTTCTTGGATGAATTCGTGATCATCTTCATTGATGATATCCTAATTTATTCCAAGGATGAGGAATCTCATAGGAAACACTTGAGAGCCGTGCTGGAACGATTACGAGAACACAAACTCTATGCTAAACTCAGTAAATGTAGCTTTTGGCAGAAGAGTATTGGGTTCCTCGGCCATATTGTTTCCGATCAGGGCATCTCGGTGGATCCAGAGAAGATCAGGGCAATCAAGGATTGGCCCCGACCACGCAGTGCTACGGAAGTCAGAAGCTTCTTAGGGCTGGCAGGCTACTATAGAAAGTTTGTGAAAGGATTCGCAAGCTTGGCTCAGCCTATGACGCGGTTGACTGGGAAGGACGTTAAGTTCACATGGGCTGAAGAGTGTGAGGAATGTTTCTCCGCACTTAAGAACATGCTGACTAGCGCACCCGTCCTAGTGCTTCCGGAGGCCGATCAACCATATGTGGTCTATACGGACGCATCCATCACTGGACTAGGTTGCGTATTGACCCAGCATGGGAAAGTCATTGCCTATGCGTCCAGGCAGTTGAGGAAACATGAGGGAAACTACCCCACCCATGATCTCGAAATGGCTGCGGTAGTATTCGCCTTAAAGATTTGGCGATCATACTTGTATGGCGCCAAAGTTCAGATACTTACGGACCATAAGAGTCTTAAGTATATATTCACCCAGCCTGAGTTAAACTTAAGGCAGAGGAGGTGGATGGAATTCGTAGCTGACTACGATTTGGACATCACCTATTATCCGGGAAAGGCTAATCTGGTAGCAGACGCTTTGAGCCGGAAGAGGGCTGATGTATCGGCCGAACGGGAGGCGGACGACCTGGACGGTATGGTCCGTGCTCTGCGGCTGAATGTGCTGACTACGACAACCGAAGCTTTGGGGTTGGAGGCGGTTAACCAAGCCGACCTGCTTACTCGAATCCGGTTGGCTCAAGGTCAGGACGAGAACCTGAATAAGGTTGCTCAGAATGATAGGACGGAGTACCAGATCGCAAGGGATGGTACCATCCTAGTAAACGGTCGGATCAGTGTTCCTAATGATAGGAGTCTAAAGGAAGAGATTATGAGGGAGGCTCATAAGTCCAGATTCTTGGTTCATCCTGGTGCGACTAAGATGTACCAGAACCTTAAGAAATTCTATCATTGGATCCGTATGAAGGCAGATGTAGTGGAATGGGTGGCCAAGTGTTCCACTTGCCAACTCATCAAAGCAGAACATCAGGTGCCTAGTGGGTTATTACAAAGCTTGCCTATTCCGGAATGGAAATGGGATCACATCACAATGGACTTTGTGACCGGGTTCCCTACCACGAGGAATAAGAAGGATGCGGTTTGGGTTGTGGTAGATCGACTAACCAAATCAGCACACTTCCTGGCTATCAAGAAGTCGGATGGGGTAGATCAGATTGTACGTAAGTACATTGATGAGATCGTCCGACTACATGGTGTGCCGGCAAGCATAGTCTCGGATAGGGATTCAAGGTTCACATCTTACTTCTGGAAGGCTTTCCAAAAGGCCTTAGGAACAAGGGTGAACATGAGTACAGCCTATCACCCACAGACGGATAGACAGTCTGAACGTACGATCCAGACATTGGAAGATATGTTGCGAGCATGTGTTCTAGACTGGGGTGATTCCTGGGAGAAACATCTACCTCTGGTAGAATTTGCTTACAACAATAGTTTCCATAGTAGTATTGGCATGTCGCCATACGAAGCTCTGTATGGGCGTCCATGCAGGACACCCTTATGCTGGACCCAAGTTGGGGAACGCAGCATGATTGGTCCGGAGATTGTCGAAGAGACAACCGAAAAGATCAAGTTCTTGAGGGACAAGATGAGACAGGCACAAGATCGCCAAAAGAACTATGCAGATCGAAGAAGGAAAGATCTCGAGTTTCAAGTAGGTGACTTGGTGTATCTCAAAATGATTACCTTCAAAGGACGAGTCCGAATTTCCGGGAGACGGAAGTTAGACCCGAGATACTTGGGGCCGTTCAAGGTCATTGAAAGAGTTGGGATGGTGGCCTACAAGTTGGACTTACCGGCCAAGATGGACGCATTTCATAATGTGTTCCACGTCTCCCAACTTCGGAAATGTTTGACGGACCAAGACATCGCTCTTCCTGCCATTCCAGACGATCTTGGTAAGAACCTAACCTTGGAAACGAGGCCAGTTCGAATCATAGATAGGATGGAAAAAGCAACAAGGAAGAAGACGGTCCAGATGGTCAAGGTCGTCTGGGACTGTAATGGTCAGGATATAATCACTTGGGAGACCGAAGCTAGAATGAAAGCAGAGTACCCAGAGTGGTTGGACCAGTTTGTTTCCGAGGAAGCATTCGATTCGGATTCGAGGACGAATCCATCCCAAGGGGGGAGACTTGTCACGCCCCCAATCCTGAATAGGATTGTTGGGACGGCCATGGTTCGAGGAAACGTACAAGCCAGTCTTGAGACATCAAGGCAAGCGTTCCATGGTCGAGAAAGAAGGTTAAGGATATAAGGAAACTTAAACTTAACCTTATACGAGCTAAGTGTCAGCTAGGACGAGTAAGACGGTAGCTAGGACGAAGTGGACGAGTAGCTCGGCCAGCTCAAGGAAGCTAGGTTCAGTTCACTCCAGCTCAGTCCCTACTAAGTCAGCTCCACTAGCTGGACTACTAGCTCACTCAGCTGAGGCAGCTGAGTGTCAGCTCATCTCAGCTAGACGGACTGTCCGGGCTTTAGGCCGATGGTCCGGGTCTGGGTCAGTGGCGGGCTGGGAGGTCCGGCCATGAGGCCATGGGCTGTTGGGTCCTTGGGCAAGGCTGTGGGCTGTGTCCAGGAGGCCTGGGGCGTGGGTTGGGCTTGTGGCCGACCCCAAACCCAATCAGAAAGGGCGAAGGGATGCAAGTGGCCGAAAGGGGGCAACTCTTGGCCGATGGTGCCCATTCGCTAGCAAGTCGTGCCTGTTCGTGGGGCAAGACTTACCCCCTCGTTTTCTATAAATATGGGGGCTCTCTGGTCGATTTCATTATCCAATTCCAGAGTAAAATACTCAGAGAAAAACGTAGAGAGAAAGAAAGAGAGAAAGAGAGAGTTCCGGCCAAGAGAAAGGCCGATTGTGGTGGTGTTGTGTTCCGGCGACTCTGATCGTTTGAGAACTAACTCCGGTCAAGAATGGGAGATCAAGACAAGGAGAAGAGCATGGAGAACCCAGATGTGGTTCACAAGGTATGTGATGGGCCGTGGCTCCATCAGACCAAACTGACGGTCCATGCGACCGCACCGCGGCTCTGGTCGGTTCCTAAGTCCCATCCGGCTCTCCTTATCTATTTCAATTCGTTTCTCTTCTCTTCTCTCTGGTTAAACACGAAAGGTTGTGTTGGTTGAGTCCAAGGGACACGTCCCTAGGCTTTGGCCGAACATAACCAGACCGCTAGCCTTGACACGGGTCGGTTAGACGGATGATCCGATCGCACCAAGACTGGGCGGTTAGGACGAACGGTTGGGAATGACCCAAAGGGCACGAGTTGTCAAGAGTCATGAGTGTTCAAAGGTTGTGAGTTGCCAAAGGGTGTCAGGGACCAAAAGGTACGAGTTACCAAAGGTTGCGAACATCAAAAGGTACGAGAACCAGGAGGCACGATTGGCCAAAGGGTGCATGTTCCAAACGGTGTCTTTCGGGACAGGCTAGGACCGATCCTTATGGATCAGCCTATGGCTTGTCTAGTTAAGACAAGGTCACGGTTTGTCTAAGCCAAGGTAGAGTCGCAAGGTCTGACCGGTTGCTAAGCCTTCCGGATTAGGCTTGAGGCTTACTAGGCCGATTGGATCCAGGCCTAAGGCCGGATCAGGTAAGGGAGTCCGTTGGGCCATTGAGCCGGACTCCATTAGCCGGTCGTACCTAGATTCTATCCGGATAGACGGATTGGTCTTTGGGGACGATCCGGATCTGTTCGTGTGTTCTGTTATCTATTCTGGACTATCTATCTGATTCTAAGTCAAGGGGTGGTTGGTTGAATGACTTAGGATACGGTAGGTAGGTTCATACGTTTTATGATTATGTTGACTGAGGTTTATCTAAGTTCTAGGAACCAAGCCAAGCATTGTAGAATCAATCCGTTCTATTCTCGGTTATGATTAATGCTTATCTGGTTGTGGTTTCAGGAACTAAGGATGGTTCTGGTCAAGCCAAGGAGCCGTGAAGGCTCGGTCAGTGAGAGGCTGTGTAACGTGTGGTTAGATGATGCTAGGGATGAACTAGTGATTGTCTATGAGACTGTTAAGAAGTTGTGTATTGAATCTCATGTTTCTAAGTAATACAAAGTTTATACATTGTTATTCCGCTGTGCAATCTGTTCCTTTGTTTATGAACCTCATATTCGAATATGACTTAGTAACTAATAGACTTAAAAATGGATCAAACAAGCAGAGAAATTAATAAGTAAGCCTGCGGACTCCATCAGGTCGAGAGGCCAGGGTTCGGGTCTTACACGCCGCCCGATTGCCGACCCTCAGTAGGAGCTTCGGCTCCCAAAGGCACGTGTCGTTGGCTAAGTCCGTTCGGTGGAAGCGCCGTTCGGACCGCCTTGAATTATAATTACCACCGAGTGGCGGGTAGAATCCTTTGCAGACGACTTAAATACGCGACGGGGTATTGTAAGTGGCAGAGTGGCCTTGCTGCCACGATCCACTGAGATTCAGCCCTTTGTCGCTAAGATTCGACCCTCCCCCTTTCCAATCACATGTTCCTCCCCAAAACGTTAAAAACCAAAAAACCCAAAAAATTCAAGTATATAAGAAGATCCCGTCAGAGGTTCGAGATTTTTACTTGGTGAAATTCACTCTCAACCTAATATTTCAGATTGGCCGATGAAATGCAGCCCGCATGTGCACAAGTCTCGGCCAAAAGCATCCTGACGGGAGCATTAAAACCCAAAAGAGTTAATTCATCCCATCAGTACGCTTGGCCTCGATCATACCAAGGAAAAATGTTAACACTTGGTTGGATGATGGAAAGTCGAGCCAGCATAAGTACTACTTGGACCAATCAGACTGACTTGGACAGTCCAGTCCATCAAAACTCGAGCTTATGTCCAGATCAGTACACGGATCAGTCCACGGGAAGGGCCAGCATGCTGATATGTGTACTGACATGGTGCATCAGTTGTCCAAAATCAGTACACGGATCAGTCCACGGGAAGGGCCAGCATGCTGATATGTGTACTGACATGGTGCATCAGTTGTCCAAAATCAGTACACGGATCAGTCCACGGGAAGGGCCAGCATGCTGATATGTGTACTGACATGGTGCATCAGTTGTCCAAAATCAGTACACGGACAGTCCACGGGAAGGGCCAGCATGCTGATATGTATGGTCAGCATGCTGATATGAGTTCAGTACACGGATCAGTCCACGGATCAGTACACGGACAGTCCACGGGAAGGGCCAGCATGCTGATATGTGTGGTCAGCATGCTGATATGAGTTCAGTACACGGATCAGTACACGGACAGTCCACGGGAAGGGCCAGCATGCTGATATGTGTGGTCAGCATGCTGATATGAGTTCAGTACACGGATCAGTACACGGATCAGTCCACGGGAAGGGCCAGCATGCTGATATATGTGGTCAGCATGCTGATATGAGTTCAGTACACGGATCAGTACACGGATCAGTACACGGACAGTCCACGGGAAGGGCCAGCATGCTGATATGTGTGGTCAGCATGCTGATATGAGTTCAGTACACGGATCAGTACACGGATCAGTACACGGATCAGTCCACGGGAAGGGCCAGCATGCTGATATGTGTACTGACATGGTGCATCAGTTGTCCAAAATCAGTACACGGACAGTCCACGGGAAGGGCCAGCATGCTGATATGTGTGGTCAGCATGCTGATATGAGTTCAGTACACGGATCAGTCCACGGATCAGTACACGGACAGTCCACGGGAAGGGCCAGCATGCTGATATGTGTGGTCAGCATGCTGATATGAGTTCAGTACACGGATCAGTACACGGATCAGTACACGAATCAGTCCACGGGAAGGGCCAGCATGCTGATATGTGTGGTCAGCATGCTGATATGAGTTCAGTACACGGATCAGTACACGGACAGTCCACGGGAAGGGCCAGCATGCTGATATGTGTGGTCAGCATGCTGATATGAGTTCAGTACACGGATCAGTACACGGATCAGTACACGGATCAGTCCACGGGAAGGGCCAGCAAGCTGATATGTGTACTGACATGGTGCATCAGTTGTCCAAAATCAGTACACGGACAGTCCACGGGAAGGGCCAGCATGCTGATATGTGTGGTCAGCATGCTGATATGAGTTCAGTACACGGATCAGTCCACGGACAGTCTGTGTGTGCTAACGGACAGGCACGGACGTCCTGCGTGTGCTGACGGACGTCCTGTGTGTACTGAACAGACAGCCCACGTGGGCCAAAATCACCCGAACAGTCCACAGGAAGGGCCAGCATGCTGATATGTGTACTGACGGACGACCACGGACATCCTGTGTGTGCTGACGGACGTCCTGTGTGTACTGACGGACGTCCTGTGTGTGCTGACGGACGTCCTGTGTGTACTGACGGACACACGGACACACACGGACGTCCTGCGTGTGCTGACGGACGCCCTGTGTGTGCTGACGGACGGCCACGGACGTCCTCTGTGTACTGACGGACGTCCTGTGTGTGCTGACGGACGGCCACGGACGTCCTTTGTGTGCTGACGGACGTCCTGTGTGTACTGACGGACGTCCTGCGTGTGCTGACGGACACACGGACACACACGGACAGCCACGGACGTCCTGCGTGTGCTGACGGACGTCCTGCATGTGCTGACGGACGTCCTGTGTGTGCTGACGGACGTCCTGTGTGCACTGACGGACACACGGACACACACGGACAGCCACGGACGTCCTGCGTGTGCTGACGGACGTCCTGCGTGTGCTGACGGAAGTCCTGTGTGTGCTGACGGACGTCCTGTGTGCACTGACGGACACACGGACACACACGGACAGCCACGGACGTCCTGCGTGTGCTGACGGACGTCCTGTGTGTGCTGACGGACGTCCTGTGTGCTGACGGACACACGGACACACACGGACAGCCACGGACGTCCTGCGTGTGCTGACGGACGTCCTGTGTGTACTGAACAGACAGCCCACGTGGGCCAAAATCACCCGAACAGTCCACGGAGCGTGCTGATATGTGTACTGATGGACAGCCGGACGTCCTGTGTGTGCTGACGGACGGCCACGGACGTCCTGTGTGTGCTGACGGACACACACGGACGTCCGTGTGTACTGAACAGACAGCCCACATGGGCCAAAATCACCCACGGACAGCCAAAATCACCCGAGAAGCCAAAAATGCAAAAATTAATATTTTTGAAGAAAGTTTTCTGAAAGGAAACATCAAAAATATGTCAACAAAGAGTTTAGGATGTCAAGTGTTGATCAAAAGTTGCTGTAGACATCCGTTTAGACCACGAAACTCCGACCTTTGTAGCATGCAAAAGACATGGTTAGAAGCAAAAGAAATTTATGAAAATTTACCAGAAAATAGCTTTAACCATCCTTATGAAGCATGCAAAAAATCAGATTCAAATTCGAAGTATTTTTTTTTTACATTAAAAATACTCCCCGGAACACAACCAATGTCTACTGGTGACAGACTGAAAAAAAGCGTTTTGTATATATAAGGGGTAGGCACTCTCTTGAGCCTCCTACCCCCCAGTACCCGAACGGTTCGGGTACGTAGTGTTGGACTGTTCGGTCCAACACTATCGAGGGCTGGGTTGAGGTCGATGGCCGGATTGTCCCCGGTGAATTTTCCGGGAACTTTTCCGGCGAATTTTCCGGTGGACCGTTTTGCC
>NW_026015578.1:65000-70798 GCF_020379485.1 Brassica napus
CAGTCCACGGATCAGTACACGGACAGTCCACGGGAAGGGCCAGCATGCTGATATGTGTGGTCAGCATGCTGATATGAGTTCAGTACACGGATCAGTACACGGACAGTCCACGGGAAGGGCCAGCATGCTGATATGTGTGGTCAGCATGCTGATATGAGTTCAGTACACGGATCAGTACACGGATCAGTACACGAATCAGTCCACGGGAAGGGCCAGCATGCTGATATGTGTGGTCAGCATGCTGATATGAGTTCAGTACACGGATCAGTACACGGACAGTCCACGGGAAGGGCCAGCATGCTGATATGTGTGGTCAGCATGCTGATATGAGTTCAGTACACGGATCAGTCCACGGGAAGGGCCAGCATGCTGATATGTGTACTGACATGGTGCATCAGTTGTCCAAAATCAGTACACGGACAGTCCACGGGAAGGGCCAGCATGCTGATATGTGTGGTCAGCATGCTGATATGAGTTCAGTACACGGATCAGTCCACGGACAGTCTGTGTGTGCTAACGGACAGGCACGGACGTCCTGCGTGTGCTGACGGACGTCCTGTGTGTACTGAACAGACAGCCCACGTGGGCCAAAATCACCCGAACAGTCCACAGGAAGGGCCAGCATGCTGATATGTGTACTGACGGACGACCACGGACGTCTTGTGTGTGCTGACGGACGTCCTGTGTGTACTGACGGACGTCCTGTGTGTGCTGACGGATGTCCTGTGTGTACTGACGGACACACGGACACACACGGACGTCCTGCGTGTGCTGACGGACGCCCTGTGTGTGCTGACGGATGGCCACGGACGTCCTGTGTACTGACGGACGTCCTGTGTGTGCTGACGGACGGCCACGGACGTCCTTTGTGTGCTGACGGACGTCCTGTGTGTACTGACGGACGTCCTGCGTGTGCTGACGGACACACGGACACACACGGACAGCCACGGACGTCCTGCGTGTGCTGACGGACGTCCTGCGTGTGCTGACGGACGTCCTGTGTGTGCTGACGGACGTCCTGTGTGCACTGACGGACACACGGACACACACGGACAGCCATGGACGTCCTGCGTGTGCTGACGGACGTCCTGCGTGTGCTGACGGACGTCCTGTGTGTGCTGACGGACGTCCTGTGTGCACTGACGGACACACGGACACACACGGACAGCCACGGACGTCCTGCGTGTGCTGACGGACGTCCTGCGTGTTGTTGCAGGCTGGGATTCAGGGTGGGCAAGATGGATGATGGAAGCTTGGATGGGTCGACCAAAGAGATGATCGGATGGGCGATATGATGGAATGCAAGTTATGAACCTGAAAACAAATGCAAAAACAAATGAGATATGATTTCTAATATGATAAAACAAGATAAATAAAGATAGATAGGATGGAATCAAGCTGCTGGTTGTGTAACACTCTCAGCTTGATCAAAAGATGATTGAAGTGGATTGAGGTGGTGCTTTGCTTGCTGGACTGATGTCTCTCTCAAGCTTGGCAAACGAATTGGAGTGGAAGGATGGGGGATTGAGGACGCCACAAGACTCTATGGAAAGGAGCCTTGATAAGTCAAGGTGCTTTGGAGCTGCTTCACACAAACTCAAAAGACTTAGAACAATAGTTTTAAGAAAACTAGAAAACTGAATAATTCTTATTACTTTCAAAATGGGTGATTTACAATGAAGCAAAGACTAGAGCTTTATAGGCTCGACAAGGACAGACTCTAACAGTCATAAAATGATAAAAGGAAACAAAATAACTTGAACTTAAAGTCTTGGGAGCAAAGGCTTTGATGACTCCATGGAATATAGCCGTTAGGCTTGATTTGCTTCCTTCCAAAAGAGAAACTTGTGAAGACTTGTATCTTGATAGCTTCTGGACGTGGCCATGATCTTCAAGCCTTCCTGAAATACTCCTTGGCCTCAGTAAAAGAGAATATGGCCGTTGGTCTTGGGCAAAAATCTGTAGAAACTTCTCCAAAGCATTTAGTGTAGATGTTGCCAAATATGGAAGGTTGATGGGAAGAGAGATCCGCCTGATCTCCTGGGTGCTGGTCCAGCTGAGGACGTCTTGGATGTCTTCTGAATGGTCTAGAGTATCTCCTGGTTCCCATAGATAGCCCTGGGTCGAACCAAATTGAATTGGTTGAAGACTTTCCTTAAATGATGTCGGTTTGGCCAATTGATGCAAACCGGCTTGATCTTTTGGTTTGATTGGGATCCGCCTGATCCAGTGTGGCATGGTGCTTCCTATGATGTTGTAGAGTGCCTCTGAATGACTTAGAAGGTCTCCTGGTTGCCATTCTTGAGGTTGGTTCGATGTGAAACCCGGATCTTCCAAATAAGGCAAGTGTAGAGCTGGTTTGGCCGGTTTTGGGAAATTCATCATATCTTCCAATTTCCTTGACCATTTCTCGAGATCTTGGGCTTTCTGGAAAGCTAATAAACTCCTCTTGACTCCTATGATCGGTTTTGGTTCAGGCCGCTTCTTCTTTGGGCTTGAATCCTCTTCTAAAGTCGCATACTCGCAGATGGACAGGCTGAGAAACCTCTGAATTGTAAAATTCATAACTTCTTGCTCCGTGAATATTTTGGGCAGATTCCAATTGGCCTGGACTCCTTCTTGAGTTTAGAATCCATAAATATTATCCTCGTGATTTAAACCCTCCTGGTTTGTAAGATATGGCATTTTTAGTGCACGTATGTCCTGGTTGGCGCCTTGGCTGGTTGAGTAGGGTGTTGGGTCGACCTCTGGTTCAGCTGCTGAATTGCTGGCCGCAACATTCCCTCCTCCTTGAAAAGGTTTCGACCTCGAAACTGTATAACCTGCACCAAGATAGAGCAAGTCAGCTTTCATACTCTTTGAGATTCTAAGGTCTTACCTTGATATTGTTTTGGTTTGGGGGTGGATTGTTCATCAGGTGGCTCTTCTTTCAGCAAATAGGATAGGATCACGCCTCTGCTATGGACTTTTGCATTGCTTCTCTTCTTCAGTGGATGGTCCTTCATACTCCTAGCAGGCTCAGCTCTGACCATCTTTGGGTTTGATCCTCCTAGCAACAAAAGATTATCCGGTGGGATTTCTTTGAAGCTTTCTTCTTTGCAACCTGAAAATTTTTCAACATTCTGGACAAAGACCAAGTGAATTATATCTGATACTGGAATTTCATGAACAGAATTTTTTATGGTCGAATTTACCTTGGGTGCATCAGCATGATGAAGAATGATATTCTTCTTTGGACAGATTTGGTTAGATGGCTGCCTTTCTTGCAAATGTTTACCTTGGTTGGTATAACCATCTTCTTGTGATAGCTCAGCTCGGTTTTTATGTTCTTCTTGACTTATCCCTGGATCAAAACATCTTGGCAAAGACAAGTGTGTTATACCAAAGTATAGGGATTTATAAACTGAAGAAAACATAGAACAATTAACCTTAATGTCAAATGTGGAAGTAAGAACTTCTTGTTCTTTGTTTGCCTTGTAGTAACCTTGCTTTCCTGTACCAATTTCACTTTTCCTTGGACAAGACAAGTGCATTAATCTTGTCATAGAATCAATAAAAACATTCTGGTTTAAAGTGAATTTTACCTCAGATTTTGGCACTTGAACAGTACATTGTTCAGATTTCGGTTTCCACTTATGGTGTGGATTTTGATTGAGCTCATGATCTGGTTCGGCACTTGGAACTCCAGTAAGCATATGGCTCTCATCTGGTATCCCTGTACCAAGAATATAAATGTTTAAACCAGTATCTAAAGGTGGTGTTAGACACTTACCTTGGTTTGATACTTGGATCACTGGTTTTGGTTTATTAAGCAACTTTGATTGCTTTGTGCTTTGAGCTTCCTTCTGGTCCATTGGAAGGTTTGTGCCTGGCGCCTCTTCTTCTATGTACCTAGGCTCCTTTAGACCTGTAATAACACTCTTGGACAAAGACAAGTGCATCATACAAGTGGTAGATGATTTATGAAAAGATTTATCATGTATAGGACTTACCTTAGCCTTTACTTGGACAATAACTTGCTCTGGTTTGTCTTTGGACCTGATCAAAGTGTTTTGGCCGACACTTGTACTCATCTTCCTGACCTTTGGGATGTCACTCTCCTGCTCTAAGCAGTGGACAATGGCGTGCCCCTGGTTTGGCTGAAAGTTGGCTTCTTTAGGCAAGACTCTTTGAACTTCTTGTTCCACAATTTTCCTTGCTTCTTTGGAACCATGAGTTGGATACTCCTTGGATATATTCCTGGATTTCAGACCTTGTATAATCTGGTGCAAATCTATCCCTCATGACTTCCTTAAGAGCTCCCACGTTTTGATAGCTGGCTCCTTGTAAAACCATCTATCATCCTCTTCTTGTACCCACCATTTAAAAAGAAGGATCTTAGTTGAAAAAAGGGTCTCTTTCCTCAGGATGTTGGGGTAGTGAACCATCATCATCTCCTTCCACCTCACCTTAACCTGAAAATGAAAAGTAAAGATCAAACCAGCCAGTAAACCCCAAGCCACAACACAAAGGGAAAGAGTGGTGGCTCACAACCAATCATCCTTTAGTTGATCAATGGCATAAGCTAGCCTCTCTTTCCTCAGGATGTTTTGTTGTGTAGTGAAACCATTCATCAAGGGTCCTCTCCCATCGTAGATAACCTCTTTTTCCTGAAAATTTAAAGAGTTCAACTTTATCAGCAAAGAGTTATAAACAGACCGAGAATTAACAAAACAAAAGGGTTTGTGGGTTTTGAAGTTGGAGTTGTGATTGATCCTTGAAGGATCGGGTGGCTTGGGCTCTCGACATAGAATGCCCCTGGTACAATTTCCAAATCCTCCTTTCTCCTTAATGTGGACGTTGGCCTTTGCCTGATTTTCTTCTCCAATTAGAAATCTTAATTTGGAGCTGTGTAGAGCTGCGAATGTTGGCTCAAGGTGGCCCTTAAGGTGTTGGCCGTGGTCTCTCCTCCTCCATTGCTTTGCCTGGAAAACAATCAAAGCCAAGTGAAGGTATGGAAAGTTTTTTTGGGTCTAACCAAAGAAAACAAATGCAATTTAACAAACGAGAAAAGTAAATGCAATAATGAACCGAAATGAAGTACTATACTAAAATGATTTTTTCTTTTGGTTTCTGAATGCAATTCGAAATTAAACAATAGTGGTATGAAAAGAAACAAAATGGGAAGAAAATATGGCAATTAAAATCACACTGATTTTTTTGAATTTTCTTAAGATGAAAATGCAAAAACACCGGAAATGGAAACTAAATGTATACTTGAACCCAAAATGAATTAAACTAAGCTGAATGATTTTTTTTTTTTTGAATGCAAATAACAAACTTAGGAAAATATGGTATGCAAGAAATTAAAAAGGTATGACTTTTTTTTTTTTTAAGCAAGAAACAACTATGAAGAAGGCAGATCTTTTTTTTTTTTTGAAATGAATGCACAAACTAAAATGGAAAGTGGAGCTGGGGAAGAATGAAAACACGTTTTTCTTTTCTTGTTATGGATGAAATGAATCAAAACTAACAACAGGTCGTCTCCTATCTCAACTCTTTATGGGCTTTTTTCAATAGGATTGAACAAAGAACACAAAAATGCAAGGACAGTTGTTTGTTTTTTAATTTATAAATTGAAAAACAAATGCCAAACAAGAATGAATGATGCAAGGATAGAATGGCTGATCAGGAGCTGTAAGCTCTGATAACCAAATGTTGCAGGCTGGGATTCAGGGTGGGCAAGATGGATGATGGAGCTTGGATGGTCGACCGAAAGAGAAGATGATCGTATGGTCGATAATGATGGAATATCAAGT
>NW_026015579.1:0-15579 GCF_020379485.1 Brassica napus
AACTATAAAACAGTTTCTGAAAATCGAGATGGAAATAAAGAAATTCTAATTTAGAATTTTTCAAAATAAAAAAAAAAAAGAGGATCGTTTTTTTATGGTTGAAAAACCTTTTGTAACTCTAGTTTTCGATTATAAAAATGGAATAGAACCAAATCGATATATAAAAAATGATAAATTGAAAATACTGTAAGAAATGAAAATTCACAATATTTTTTTTATACATGCCAAGTGATGGAAAAGAAGGAATACTTTTACATATCCCCCCAACCTTTCAACTTTTTTTGAAATGATACAAAAAAAGATCCCTTCATTTACAACAGAAAAAAAAACCTCGGATCAAGTTATACTTGTTGGAGTTTGTGGTCAATGAAGAAAAAAGGAAAGGAAAATTTAAAAAACGAATTTTTAAATAGAATTGAAGCTTTAGATAAAAAAGGGTCTATTGAAAATATACTGGAAAAAACAACTCGATTTTGTCATAACGAAACTCAAAAAGATATTTACCTAAAATTTATTGATCCATTTTTTCATGGGATTTTCGCGCAGAGAATCAAAAATATCTCCGTTCCAAATCATAACCAAAACCTATAAAAAAAGAATATAAGAGGATCTGGATAAAAAAATTCCATGCTATACTATCTGAAGATTAATTCTCAAAAATTTGAGCAAACAATAGAAAATTAAAAGAAAGTCTTTATCAATAGAGAAAAAACTTTATTTTTTTCCGAACCCCAAGAAGAAAAAAATGTCAGAAGAAGAAGAAATAAAAATTTTCAAAATTTTATTTGATGTCGTTATAATTATAATAATGATCAAACTCTTATAAAAATTTTATTGATTTCATGGAAATCAATAAACAAGTTCCTCAATGGTCATACAAATTAACAAGTGAATTGGAAGAATGGAAGCTGAAACGGAAGAAAATATATACAAACCGAACCTGGAATTCGTTCAAGAAAAGCAAACGTGTAGTGGTTTTTCTGATTGAAAAGAACCGCATAACGAGATTTATACTAATCTCAAAGATAATCAAAATTCTGATCAAACAGATGAAATGGCTTTGATCCGTTATTCACAACAATCTGATTTCGTCGAGAGAAAGATTAAAGGATCCATGTTCCCAAAGGCGTAAACTGTTATTGGGAATTTTTGCAAGCAAAAGCACATTCGCCCCTTTTTTTTGATGAGATAGATAAATTTTTTTTTTTTTCGTTTGAATATTGGGGGCTAAAAAAAAAAATCTTAGAAATTTCATGTGGAAAAAAAAAAATTTTTTTTGATAAAACGAAGAAGAACAATCAAAAAAAGAAGAACAAAAGACGTATAGAAATTGCGGAAACTTGGGATAGCTTCTTATTTGCTTCAAATAATAAGAGGTTTTATTTAGTAACTCCATCTATTCTTAGAAAATATATTATATTACCTTTATTGATAATAAATTAAAATAGCATCCGTATCGTATTTTCAACTTCCCGAGTGGGAAGAGGATTTTAAAGGAGTGGAAACGTGAAATGCATGTTAAATTTGTACTATAATGGGGTTTCAACTATCCCGAAACAGAATTTCCACGAAACTGGTTAACGGATGGTATACAGATAAAAATCCTATTTCCGTTTTATCTTAAACCTTGGAATAAATATAAATTTCAATCATTTCAGAAGGCTCGACTAAAAAAACAAAAGGAGAAAAAAAAATGATTTTCGTTTTTTAACAGTTTGGGGGCTGGAAACTGACCTACCTTTTGGTTCTACCAAAACCAAAGCCTTCTTTTTTTAAAACCTATTTTTAAAGAATTAAAAAAAGAATCAAAAAATCCAAAACGAAGTCTTTTCCGGTTTTAGGATTTCAAAGAAAGAGCAACAATTTCCTAAAGTCGAAAAAGAAATTAAAAACTGGATTATAAAAACTTGCTTTTTCTAAAAGAAAAAAAAAAAACCTTTCAAAACGAAATAGAATTCCATTAGTTGGCCCGAGAGAAATATATGAATTAAATGAAACTAAAAAAGATTCAATAATGGAGTAATCAGATGATTCATGAACTATCTGTTCAAAAAAAATCGACGGAGTGGCCAATTCTTCACTCAGCGAAAACAAAATAAAAATGTGATTGATAAAATAAAGACAATCAGAAATCAAACGAAAAAAAATTTCAAAGAAAAAGAAAAACTAACTAATAGTTGTAACAAACTGTGTTATGATTCTAAAATAATTGAGTCATCAAAAAAAAGTTGGCAGACATTAAAAAAAAAAAAAACTCGATTAATTCGTAAATCTTTTTTTTTTTTCAATTTTGCGTTGAACAACTGTCTATTTCTATTTTTCTAGGTATTATTAATATTCCAAGAATTACTACACAACTTTTTGTTGATTCAAACAAAAAAATTCTTGATGTATATATTTACAAGAATGAGGAAAATGGAGAAAAAAAAAAAAAAAAAAACCATTTATTTTATTTCGACTATAAAAAATTTCATATCAAAAAAAAATTTTTTAGTTATGACTTATGCTCTTTATCCACAGCATATGTATTTTACAAATTATCACAAATTCAAGTTAGTAACTTTTCTAAATTAAAGTCTTTTTTTGAATATAACATATACATAACATCCTTTTTTGTTAAGAATCAAATAAAAGATTTTTTTAAAAGAACAAGGAATCTTTCATTAGGAATGGAAAGATAAAACCCTTTTAAATTCCGAAATAAATCAATGGAAAAACTGGTTACGAAGTCATTCTCAATATAATTTACCTCAGATTGCATGGGCTAGATTAGTAACCCAAAAATGGAAAAAAAAAACTAAACCAAGACTCTCTAGTTCTAAATCCAAGTTTAAACAAAGTGGATTCATACGAAAAAAAAATTTTTGATAATACAAAAAACAAAATTTTGTGAGGCTAACTTATTTTCATCCAAAACAAAACAGAATTTCAAAAAGGATTCTATATATAATCTTTTTTGCTACAAATCTATTCATTCTACAGAAAAATTTTTTGATATGTCTACAGGCCTAGAAATTTTTTAATCTCTTGTTTTCTAGAAAAATATAATATTCGCAGTATAGGGGAAATTTTGCATAGAAACTATTTGGATTGGAGAATTCTCAACTTTGGTTTAGAAAAAAAGTAAATATTGAGCTTGATACTAGGAGTAAAAAAAAATAATTTAAAACTAAAGTTAAGAATTATAAAAGAATTTATAAAATACTAAGACGAGTCTTGCCAATCAAAAAAATAAATTTTTTTGATTGATGGGAATGAAATGAAGAAATACGAAATCCTCGTATAACAAATTTTGACTTTTTTTTCTTTCCAGAATTTTTCTTATTTTCTAGTACATATAAAATGAAACCGTGGGTCATACCATTAAATCACTTCTTTTCAATTTTAATGAAACAAAAATGTGAATAAACAGATCACCCTAAAGAAAAAAGGTTTTATACCATCAAACAAAAAAAATTTCCTTCGGTTTTTTAATCTAATAAAGAAGAAAAACGAATCAGCAGGTCAAGAAGAGTTTGAATCAGATAAGAAACAAAATAAATACGGAATCAGCTCTATCAAAGCAAGAAAAAAATATTGAAGAAAATTATACAGAATCGAAGATAAAAAAACGTAAAAATAAAAAAAAACAAAAAGCAATACCGAAGCGGAACTTGACTTATTTCTCAAAGGTATTCGCGTTTTCAATTGCGATGGAATTGTTTTTTAATCAAAAAATCCTCAATAATGTAAAAGCATACTGTCTCTTGGTTAGACTAAAAAATCCAACCGAGAAACGATATCTTGTATTGAAAGAGGAGAGAAGAGCTTAGATTTCTAATGATTGAGAAGAATTTCACTTTTTCAAATTAATGAAAAAGGAATATTGATTGTTGAACCTGTTCGTTTGTCTGTAAAAAACGACGGCCAACTTATTAATATAGAACCATCGGGATTTCATTGGTCATAAAAATAAACAAAAATAAGTAAAGATCAAAAAAAAAAGCTATATTATAAAAAAAAAAGTTTAAAATTCTTTGTCCCTGAAACTATTCTATCCCCTAAACGACGTAAAGAATTTCGAATTCTAATTTGTTTCAATTTAAAAAAAAAAAATGCAGGGAGAAATTCAAAATTTGATACAATATTCAAAACTTGACCACAGTTTTGAATAAAGAAAGATCTTGATAAGGATAAAAAAAACCGAATAAATTAAAATCCTTTCTTTGGCCCAATTTCGATTAGAAGATGTTAGCTTGTATGAATCGCTATTGGTTTAATACGACTAATGGAAATCATTTCAGTATGATAAGAATACACATGTATACGCGATTTCAAATGCATTAAGGTAGATCCTTTTTACTATATTTTGACTATATATATAGTATTAAGTTACGGTATAGGAACAATATATATATAAGTTACGGTATATGAAACATTGGATGCACAAATGTGAGGGATTTTTTTTTAATTCAATCTTTATACATGAGATTCATTGAATTAATGACATAGATACCACTCAGAGCGAATTCATAAATAATTTTTAAAATCCTCCTTTTTTAGATCGAAATTAAACTTTTTTTTATAAAATTAAGAATTAATAATTGATAATTAAATTCGGATCCTTGTACAAAAAAACTACCATTATTATTACTGATCAGTAAAATTCATATCTTTCAATTCATATTAAAAAGGGAAGGATTTTCTTTTATGATAAAAAAATACATTCATTTCATTTCAAGAAAAAAAGAAGAAAGCAAGGGATCTGTTGAATTCAAGTAGTCAGTTTCACTAATAAGATACGAAGACTTACTTCACATTTGGAATTGCACAGAAAAGATTATTTATCTCAGAGAGGTCTACGAAAAATTCTGGGAAAACGTCAACGACTGCTGGCTTATTTGTCAAAAAAAAATAGAGTACGTTATAAAGAATTAATTAATCAGTTGAATATTCGGGAATTAAAAAACTCGTTAAATTCCAAAATTGTGAATTAGTTAATTTTTTAGATCTTGAATTTTTGAATAAACTTCTTTTTCAGCAATCTAATTCATACCAGAACGAATCAAGGAAAAACTTATGAAGAGACCAGTTACAGGAAAAGATCTTATGATAGTCAATATGGGACCTCACCACCCATCCATGCACGGTGTTCTTCGCTAATTGTTACTCTAGACGGTGAGGATGTTGTTGATTGTGAACCCAATTTGGTTATTTACACAGAGGAATGGAAAAAAATTGCAGAAAACCGAGCAATTATACAATATTTACCTTATGTAACGCGGTGGGATTATTTAGCTACTATGTTTACAGAAGCAATACAGTAAAACGGACCCGAACAATTAGGAATATTCAAGTTCCTAAAAGAGCCAGCTATATCAGAGTAATTATGCTAGAATTGAGTCGTATAGCTTCTCATCTGTTATGGCTTGGCCCTTTTTATGGCAGATATTGGGGCACAGACTCCCTTTTCTATATTTTCAGAGAACGAGAATTTGTATATGATCTATTCGAAGCTGCCACCGGTATGAGAATGATGCATAATTTTTTTCGTATTGGAGAAAGCGGCGGATTTACCTTATGGTTGGATAGATAAATGCTTGGATTTTGTGATTATTTTTTAACAGAGGTTGTTGAATATCAAAAACTTATTACACGAAAACTCCTATTTTTTAGAACGAGTTGAAGGCGTTGGGATTATTGGTGGGGAAGAAGCAATAAATTGGGGTTTATCCGGACCAATGTTACGCGCATCCGAATACCATGGGATCTTCGTAAAGTTGATCGTTATGAGTCTTACGATGAATTTGAATGGGAAATTCAGTGGCAAAAACAAGGAGATTCATTAGCTCGTTATTTAGTACGACTTAGCGAAATGACAGAATCCATCAAAATTATTCACAGGCTCTGGAAGGACTTCGGGGGGTCCCTATGAAAATTTAGAAAGCAGAGGCTTTGATAAAAAAAGGAATCCAGAGTGGAATGATTTTGAATATCGATTCATTAGTAAAAAACCTTCCCCTACTTTGAATTATCGAAACAAGAACTTACGTAAGAGTTGAAGCTCCAAAAGGGGAATTGGGAATTTTTCTCATAGGAGATCAATGGGTTTTCCTTGGAGATGGAAAATCCGACCGCCGGGTTTTATTAATTTGCAAATTCTTCCTGAACTAGTTAAAAAGAATGAAATTGCTGATATTATGACGATACTCGGTAGCATAGATATAATTGGGATGGGAGAAGTTGATCGTTAAAATGATATGTTATGCAACAGAAGTACAAACAATAAATTCTTTTCTTAGATTGGAATCTTTAAAAGAGGTCTATGGACTCATATGGATATTTGTCCCTATATTTTCTCTTGTATTGGGAATCATAACTGGTGTACTAGTAATTGTGTGGTTCGAAAGAGAAATATCTGCAGGGATACACAACGTATTGGACCTGAATACGCCGCCCCGTTAGGAATTCTTCAAAGCTTTAGCCGACGGACAAAACTACTTTTCAAAGAAATCTTCGTCCATCTGAGGAAAGAATACTCCTTTATTTAGTATGGACCATCTATAGCAGTTATCTCTATTTTACTAAGTTATTCAGTAATTCCTTTTAGCAATCACCTTGTTTTTAGCGGATCTCAATATCGGTATGTTTTTATGGATTGCCATCTCAAGTGGCTCCGATCGGACTTCTTATGTCAGGATATGGATCAAATAATAAATATTCTTTTTTAGGTGGTCTGGCGAGCTGCTGCTCAAGCGATTAGTTGTATGAAATACCATTAACTCTCTGTGTTTTATCAATATCTCTACGTGCGATTCGTTGAAACAGAAAGGTTATTCGTTTCCTTCTTCTAGATAAAAAAAAATGAAAAAAAAAACGGAATATATATATTTATCTTTCGGGTTTATCTTAATAAAAGGAATTTTGAATTTGATAGTTATATATGAGTGAAAAAAAACTGCTCAGAAATTAGCAGTAAAAAGAAAAATTAAGTCTCATTTCCTATGTACAAAGGTTAAATGGAAATAACGTAAGCGTAAGAATCGCTTTACCCCAAGTTGGTTGATTAGTCAGCCGGGCTTGAAGCGGGTTAAAAAAATATTAACCGTATGACGTTTTCACTATCAGTTATATAAATTACTATACATATACATATATTACAAAGTGATCGGCAATTAGGTAAAACGCGTGGATGGTTAGAAACACCAAAATACACAAAGAATTTGTAATAGAGATTAACCAATTAAAAGGATATTTATGCATAACATAAGATAACAAAAAAGAAGGTTAATTGGGGCTTGAAATTTGTAGAAATTATCAGGCAGTACTCCCCAAGATTCCGATTCAGAGTATGCTCCCATCCACCGATAAATGTAATGACTATCAGAACGAAATAATCCTTTATTTTTTTTTTAAGTCCACCTACTTTTTTTCTAAAAAAGAAAGAAAGAAGAATAGGAACGAAACAAGTATATTTTTTTTTATAGATTTCGAAAATAAATAGAATTTCTATCATGAATAAGAAACTAATAGGATGTTTAATTCTTTTTCGTAATTGAAAAACACGACGCTGAAAAACCTAGGTTTTATTTTTACAAGGGTGCTTTATTTAAAGGATTAAGTTATTACTCAAAAAATAGAAATTAAAATTTGTAAGGAGGAGATGAATTCCGAAGCGCGTTTTTTTAGTTTTTAGAATTTGAGCAGACAGAATTCCATTGGTATAATTCGGGACCCAGATATATTTCTATTTAAATCCATTTTTAGACAACATCATATCCATCTAAATAATACTAATCTGGTCCTTATATTTATTTACGGCCCGCCGAGGAGCCGTATGAGGCGAAAACTCATGTACGTTTTTGTAATAGCGTGAAATAGTAATGTTATCACCGACTAGGATTATCTAAACTTTTAAGTACAGTTGATATAGTTGAGGCACAATCAAAATATGGTTTTTTGGGGATGGAATTTGTGGCGTCAACCCTATAGGTTTTATCATTTTTCTAATTTCTTCCCTAGCAGAATGCGAGAGGTTACCTTTTGATTTACCAGAAGCGGAAGAAGAATTAATAGCAGGTTATCAAACTGAATATTCCGGTATCAAATTTGGTTTATTTTATTTGCTTCTTATCTAAATCTAATTAATTTCCTCATTTTTGTAACAGTTCTATACTTAGCGGTTGGAATATTTCTATTCCGTATATATCTATGCTGGAGCTATTTGAAAAGGATCAAATTTTTGGAACAACAATTTGTATCTTTATTTACATTAGCTAAAACTTATTGTTCTTGTTTTCATTTCTATCGCAACCAGATGGACTTTACCTAGGCTAAGAATGGATCAACTATTAATCTTGGATGGAAATTTCTTTTACCGATTTCCCTTGGTAATCTATTATTAACAACTTCTTTCCAACTCTTTTCACTCTAAATTGAAAATCAATCCAAGATATTCATTACTTGTTTTAAACAAGAGAAAGAAACAAGATCAAATTATTCATAGATAATTACAATATGCTTCCTATGATAACCGGGTTCATGAATTATGGTCAACAAACCCTACGAGCTGCAAGGTATATTGGTCAGGGTTTCATGATTACCTTATCCCACACCAATCGTTTACCTGTAAACTATTCAATTCCCTATGAAAAATTAATAACATCAGAACGTTTCCGCGGTCGAATCCATTTCGAATTTGATAAATGCATTGCTTGTGAAGTATGTGTTCGAGTATGTCCTATAGATCTGCCCTGCCCGGTTGTTGATTGGAAATTGGAAACTCATATTCGAAAAAAACGATTGCTTAATTACAGTATTGATTTTGGAATTTGTATATTTTGTGGTAATTGTGTTGAGTATTGTCCAACAAAGGTTGTGTCAATGACTGAAGAATATGAGTTTTCAACTTATGATCGTCAAGAGTTGAATTATAATCAAATCGCTTTGGGGCGTTTACCATGTCAGTAATTGACGATTATACTATTCGAACAATTTTGTGAATTCACCTCACAAAAAAGTGGAAACCCTTAATTTTATTAAAAAAAAATGCAAAACTGTTGAATTAATTATATAAAGAATTTAATTAAAAACTTGTATTTATAGAATAATATTAAGTATTAAGGCTCATCCTTTTAATATAATATTTTCGTAATTATTTCTTGCTTGAAATAGATAGGTTGAAAATATTAGAATAAAAAAAGCGAAACTGTCTAATAATTGTATCTACATCAATTAATATTCATTAGATTCTAATTTCACGCTATTAGAAACATATTAAAAAAATTCCCCGGTTAAATTAATAAGTCATGAAAAGGATTTCTATTTTTTCTTTTTTTAATAATATAATGGATTTGCCTGGAAAAATACATGATTTCTTTTAGTTTTTCTGGGATCTGGGTCTTCTAGTAGGAGATCTGGGAGTGGGTATTACTTCCCTAACCCAATATTTTCAGCCTTTTCCTTAGGATTTGTTCTTGTTTTGTATATCTTATTGTATATTCTAGCAATTCCCATTTTGTAGCTGCTGCACAACTCTTATTTACGTGGGAGCCATAAAATGTTTTAATCAATATTTTGCTGTGTGATGTTCATGAATGATTCGCGATATTCCATAGATTTCAATCTGTGGACTGTGGGGAATGGGATTACTTCAGTGGTTTGTACAACTATTCTTTTTTCATTAATTTCTACTATTCTCGATACGTCATGGTACGGGGTTATTTGGACTACAAGATTAAACCAGATTTTAGAACAAGATTTAATAAGTATAGTCAACAAATAGGAATTCATTTATCAACAGATTTTTTTCTTCCATTTGAACTCTTTCAATAATTCTTTTAGTTGCTTTGATAGGTGCAATTTCTGTGGCTCGTCAATAAAAAAGTTCCAATTAGTAAGACCAAAGAAAACTTGTGTTTGGGTAGTTATGATATTTTTTTCCGTTCATTCAATTTGATTGAATACTATGTCATTTTTTAAATATAAATTTTATATTTTATATATATTTGAAATTTTTTCCCTAATATAGTTTTTATTCGTACTTTGTTGTTATATTCTAGTTGATTGAATCCGGTGAATGTTTTTTATTATTCATATTGATAATGATCAAATTGATAAGGAGTTGCTCAATGATACTCGAACATGTACTTGTTTTGAGTGCCTATTTATTTTTGATTTGGTCTTTATGGATTGATCACGAGTCGAATATGGTTAGGGCTCTTATGTGCCTTGAACTTATACTCAATGCAGTTAATAGAATCTCGTACAGTTGCTGATTTTTTTGATAATTCCCAACTAAAAGGGATATTTTCTGCATTTTGTGTTATAGCAATTGCAGCCGCTGAAGCAGCTATTGGATTAGCTATAGTCTCGTCAATTTATCGTAACAGAAAATCAACTCGCATCAACCAATCGACCTTATTAAATAAGTAGCATAAATCAAAAATTATAGTTTAAATTTGCATATATGATAGGTTATGACTTACTAGATTAAATTTGTGAAAATTAAGAATCAAAGTATTTTAGCCCCATTTTTTTCCAATTGAGCCAGAATTCATTAAAAAATTCTATTAAAAGAATCATTGCTTCATCTAGTATTTAATTTAATATATCATTTAGTTATAAGTTTACTAGATTGAAAATTTATGACATTAAAAAAACTTAGATCCTATGTCAATATCAGTAAAAATTTTATGATACATGTATAGGATGTACTCAGTGTGTCGAGCATGTCCTACAGACGTATTAGAAATGATACCTTGGGATGGAGTAAAGCTAAGCAATAGCTTCTGCCCCAAGAACCGAGGATTGTGTTTGTTGTAAGAGATGTGAATCTGCCTGTCCAACGGATTTTTTGAGCGTTCGAGTTTAGTTATGGCATGAAACAACTCGAAGCATGGGTCTAGCTTAGTAATACGTTACCGAAAACCTGATTTGAATAAATTTGGAATACATTTATTTTGGTTTATTGACAAGTACTCGTACTCAAAAAGTTCAATTATATTTTTTTATTTATATATTTTTTTGAGTACGCGTTCTTGGACCTGGTGTATCTTGTCTTTACCACGAATGATTTTCCTTGGTTAACAATAATTGTTGTTTTTCCAATATCTGCCGGGTCATTAATGTTATTTCTCCCGCATAGGGGAAATAAAGTTAATAAGTGGTATACTATATGCATTTGTATCTTAGAACTTCTTCTAACGACTTACGCTTTTTGTTATAATTTTTAAACTGGACGATCCATTAATTCAACTGTCCGAAGATTAAAATGGATCAATCTTTTTGATTTTTATTGGAGACGGGGAATAGATGGACTTTCTATAGGAAACGATTTTACTGACCGGATTTATTACTACTTTAGCTACTTTCGGCTTTTCCAGTTTACTCGGGATTCCCGATTATTCTATTTCCTGATGTTAGCAATGTACAGCGGCCAATAGGATCGTTTTCTTCTCGGGATATTTTACTTTTTTTCATCATGTGGGAATTAGAATTAATTCCGTTTATCTCCGTTTATCCATGTGGGGTGGAAAGAAACGTTTGTATTCAGCTACAAATTTATTTTTACACTGCAGAAGTTCTATTTTTTATTAATAGGAGTTTAGGTATAAGTTTATATGGTTCGAACGAACCAACATTAAATTTAGACTATTAAGGGAATCAAGCCTATCCGGTCACACTCGAAATACTCTTTGTATTGGATTTCTATATGCTTTTGCCGTCAAATCACCGATTATACCTTTACATACTTGGTTACCTGAACACCCACGGCGAGGCACATTACAGTACCTGTATGCTTCTCGCTGGAATCTTATTAAAAATGGGAGCATATGGATTGGTTCGAATCAATATGGAATAATACCTCACGCTCATTCTATGTTTTCTCCTTGGTTGATGGTAGTCGGTAACAATCCAAATAATTTATGCAGCTTCACATCTCCCGGTCAACGTAATTTAAAAAGAGAATAGCCTATTCGCTTCTGTTCTCTATGGGTTTTATAATTATAGGTATTGGTTCTATAACGGATCCTGGGTATGGAGCTATTTACAATAATCTCTCATGGATTTATTGGCGCTGCACTTTGTTTTCTTGGCGGAACTAGTTATGATAGATCCGGCTTTTATCTTGATGAAATGGGTGGAAGGGCTATCTCCATTCCAAAAGATATTTACAATGTTCACTGTCTTATCGATGGCTTCCCTTGCATTACCGGGCATGAGTGGTTTTGTTGCCGAATTAATCGTTTTTTTTGGAAATAATTACCAGCACAAATATTTCTTAATTTCAAAATTTTATTATTTTTGTAATGGCAATTGGAATGATATTAACTCCTATATATTTATTATCTATGTCACGTCAAATGTTCTATGGATACAAGTTAATTAATGCCAAAAAACTTTTCTTTTTTTGATTCTGGACCCCCGAGAGTTATTTCCTTCAATCTCTATTCGTCTACCCATAATTGGTATTGGGATTTATCCTGATTTTGCTCTCATTAGCAAGTGACAGGTCGGAATCCATTTTAAGCTAATTATTTTTATGGATAGTTTTCAGGAAATAAAAAAAACATTAAATTGAATTATAATAAGAAGTCTTTGCTTTTGTATTTGTGAAAACTTTGAATCATTGTATACTTGATTCAAAGGTTCTTGAGATTTTACTACTAAACTAATTTAGATTTCTTAATTAGATGAAGTTATATATAGATGCTATTTTTTTTATTTGGATCTTTTCTTTTTTTTGTTAATGTTTTATTAATTCGATGTAAATGAACCATAACTATGTAAAACCTATTCCTAAAAGATTGCCGCCACAATAGCATATCCAAATTAAAAGAAAAACCTAGCGAAGCCACAATTGCAGAATTTATACCTCGAGCATTCCTATTTGTTTTAATATGTAAATAAATTGCGAAGATGGTCCAAGTAATAAATGCCCAGGTTTTCTTTCGGATCCCAATTCCAATATGAACCCATGTTTCATTAGCCCATACAGCTCCGAAAAGAATGCCGACGGGTTAAAAAGATAAATCCGAGACTAATAATACGAAAACTCCAATAATCTAATTGTTCAATCAATTGATACCTATAATAATTTCTAGAAAAAACTAAAATTAATATTATGTTGTAGTAAAAATAGAATTCTTTCATTTCCCATTTACGGAAGCATGGTAGGTAATAAAGTACATCAAAAGAAAATAATTCATTTAATAACTTATTTTTCATATTCTTTTCCAAAAGTAGATCCGACCTTGCGAAATGTAATGACTAGAAGAGCATGATAATAATGATCCGCATAACAGAGCGCCATAGCCAATATCATCAATACTTACGTGCATCAGTAACCACTGGGACGGAGAGCGTACTAATTTGCAAGACTGAGGCATGGTTGGTTTAAAAGACGAAGTAGAAACCCTGAATAAAAATAGCACTTGGCGCCGTTATTGCGTTTTAAGTGATTTTTTTTTTTTTTATTAAAATAGAAACTATATGAATAATTGCAAACGCCCTGAAAGGAAAAATTAATGATTCATGTAAATTGCTTATGGAAAATGTCCTGAAATAAAATCCAACGCGTAAATATATCCTGTTGTCACAAAAAAAACGTAATTACGATTCTTTATCTGATGAATCAAAATCCCTATGATTTCATCTAAATTAACATAATAAAGTTTGAAAAATAAATTGTAGTACAATTGAAACGACCGAAAAAAGATATATGAGTTAATATATGCTCTAAAATTGAAAAAATCATAAAAAATTTTGTTTAAATTAATAAATTAATCAGGTTTTACCGATTTTAGAAACAAGTCGGGGTATTTAATTTGATTATAAAAACTTATAATATATCTTTTATAAGATCTTATGCCGCTACTCCGACTCGAACCGAGATGCTCTAGCACTGCTTCCTAAGAGCAGCGTGTCTACCATTCACCATAGCGGCAACTTGTTCAAAATAATACTAAAAAGTTTTTTACTCAATCGTCGAGATTCAAATTTTAAATAAAGAAGCTAAGTTAATGGAAGTTAAATTGATTTTATTACGAAAAAAATGCTTTTTCTAAAAATGAAAACTTCTCAAAATCCTTAGAAATTTTAACTAAAATTTGCCTAAGGTGCTCAAGAAAAATGAAAAACAACAATTGTCAAATATCTATTTTCATTGGCATCTTTTTATATTGTAACAACATAATATTTTTTGATCGCTTAAAAAAAATATCATATATTATTACTATTAGTATCTAATATTCACTAATCGTGGATAGATACTTTTTATAACTTTGATTCCAAGTAAAGATATAGATTAAGAGAAATAAATAATTCCTAAGGTATAAAGTGGAAAATTTTTTGACTTAAATTAATTTAAAGAACCTGTTGATTTCGCTAAAAAGATCTTGTATTTCCTAGGTAAGAGGAAATACAAGATCTTATTAATTTTTTTATTGATGGGGAAAGATAATAACCCCCCTTGTTTTTTTACAAAATCAATAGGAATCTTTCGTGCGTATATTTCGTATAGAATAGAAATAGGATCTGATTTTTTTTTTTTTTTTTGTATCACTATAGATTTTTTTTAATTTTATAATTTATGCTAAAAATTGGTTTTTACGTTAGGCTAATTCTAATGAATTCTAGTGTTTTTATAATTATTTTGTTGTGACAAAAAACTTTTTGAGATTACCTGTATAAGAAAGCGGATTTCCCTAGAAGGAACCAGCTTTCAACGTGTCAAGAATCCCTTCCTTTTTCCAAATTTTTTTACGATACGCTTTTCGAGAAATAGAATACGTTTTTTTTTTTTGGAACTGCCATTCAAAAATGAAAAAGTGGTTCAGTGGTTAATTGGAGCTGCAAAGACATTTATTATGGTTATTCGTTCTACCATAGTTGAGTAATTTTTTTTCTTTCAAAATTTTATGATATAGTTATTAATTTCAAACAAAACAGACATTCAAAAGTGGAAAACCCAACTAGTTTTGCCCCTTTTTCTTGAAAAATTTTTTTGTAAGTTAACTTTATAAATCCGGATAAGAGTGCACATTTATGAATCTATACGGAATAGATTTAGATATATATAGAAAAAAGTTGATTAAATTTCTTCACTTCATATGTAAAAAAAAAAATATCGATTATAATAATATTTCTTGAAAAAAAAAAGCTCAACTTAGTGTACTGGAAGACAATCACTAAATTCCATAAGGCAAGAATAATTCGAAATAACAAACCCAAATAACTTTTTTTTATACTTAATAATTAAGAGGGGGTTTTTTCGTGTAATCTTGTTTTCGATTCTTAATATATGTATATAAAGGAGGATAAATACGGATTATAATCCAGCTTTTCTGTAGCTGCAGAAAATCAAAATTTTTTTTAGTAAGTAAAAAAAAAAAAAAGACAAATCGTTGGGTTTACAGTAACTTAGTAATATTAGTGAATAACTTTCTAATTTTATTGATTTGAAGAGATTTCTGTTCAAAGGGTTAGGAAAGGAGGTATAACTAATTCGAAAAAATTTCTATTTAAGTTTGAAAAAAATGCGCTTTTTTTTATTATCCACCTTTGAAAAAAATATAGATATATCAACCAGTTGAAAAG
>NW_026015580.1:0-6730 GCF_020379485.1 Brassica napus
TCCTGTTGAGGCGGCAACCCGGATTTGAACTGGGGAAAAAGGATTTGCAGTCCCCCGCCTTATAACCAACTCGGGGGGCCATGCCGCCAAAATGATTTGTACTAATTCAAATTTTTCTCTTGTTTTTTGTTTTTTTTCACAACTCCGAAAAAAATATAGATTTTTATTCAGTCACAATCACAAAATATAGAATCTAGTACAAATCAGAACCATTAACTATGACTGTAAATTCATGACTTTTTTTGAATTCCACATTTACATTTTTTTATTTCTAATAATATAAGATAAGAAAACATTAGAAATAGATTTATATAATAACTAATCTATTTTGAGTTTTTTTTTTTTTTTTCAAAAAAGAATAATCTTCTTCCATTTGAATTATAACACTAATCTGAGTATATGTAAACCCAAATCAGAACAAACATACGTTACCTTGTATAGCTCTATATAATGGGGTATTGTTATCTCTCTCTCTAGGGATGCTTTTTGAGGAGTAATTTCTCAATAAATTTTTGTATTGAAATTTTTTCATCAATTGAATACATTGAAAAAAATTTTTAATTTTTTGGTAGAGCACAGCATGGTGCTGTTTCCAAATAGAAACTGTAAAACCAAAAAACAAGAAAAGAAGAAAAGAGACATATATATATACCTGTGCATTCTTTTTTTTATTTTAATATAATAATAAAATTAATAATAAAAAAACATAACGTTTTACCCTTACCTTACTCACTATTCAATTATTCTAAAAATTCATGATTTTCTAAATATCTAGGTAGGTAAAAATCCATCTTTTTTTTCTGCAACTATTTTTTTTTGAACAATGAAAATACAAATACATGAAAAAGTAAGTGTTTAAAAAAAAAATTTTTCTATTTCTTATATGTTTATTATTCTGCTCGAACAGAATCCCTATCATATGATACCGACCGTTTTTTTATGGTATGGCGATCGAATTGGAATATGTAATATCATAGGTGAAAAAATGAAATTACTTTTTTTTTTTCTAGTCGTTACAAAACGCCATAAGTTCCATCCAGCGGTATTTTCTAAATTCTGTTCCATTCGGATCTCTTTCTTTTCTTATAAAAAAAAATTCCAATTGAATCTATCTAGTCCTCCGTTCATACGGATTTCAATACATTCCTATAATATCTTGGAGTTGGATAAATTTCATGTGATTCAGTAAACAGAATAGAAATTCCATTATTGCTTGAGATCGAATTCTATCTATATGATTCGGTGAAGAATGAGATATGGGATTTTTTAAAAAAAAACGGATAAATGATAAATTCAAAAAAGATGCTCGGGGATGGAAAAGAGGGAACATCTACAATACCCGGATTTAATCAGATACATTTGAAAGGGTTTTTATAAATCGGTTTATTGATCAGGGTTTAATAGAAGAACTTTCGCAATTTCCAAAATTGAAGATATAGATCACGAAATTGAATTTCAATTATTTGTGGAAACATATCAATTGGTAGAACCTCTGATAAAAGAACGAGATGCTGTCTATGAATTACTTACATATTCTTCTCTGAATTATATGTATCCGCGGGATTAATTTGGAAAACCAATAGGAATATGCAAGAACAAAGAATTTTTATTGGAAACATTCCTTTTAATGAATTCCCTTGGAACTTCTATAGTAAACGGAATATACCGAGGGTTTGATCAATCAAATATTACAAAGTCCGGTATCTATTACCAGTCAGAATTGGATCATAACGGATTTCGGTCTATACCGGCACCATAATATCAGATTGGGGGGCAGGCTAGAATTAGAGATTGATAAAAAAGCAAGAATATGGGCTCGTGTGAGTAGGAAACAGAAAATATATCTATTCTAGTTCTATCATCAGCTATGGGTTCGAATCTAAGAGAAATTCTAGAGAATGTTTGCTAACCCTGAAATTTTCTTATCTTTCTTAACCGATAAGGAGAAAAAAAAAATTGGGTCAAAAGAAAATGCTATTTTGGAGTTTTAATATCAACAATTTTCTTGTGTAGGTGGGGATCCAATATTTTCTGAATCCTATGTAAGGAATTACAAAAAAATTCTTTCACCAAGGTGTGAATTGGGGGAGGATTGGTCGCCGAAATATTAACTGGAGACTTAATCTTAATATACCTCAGAACAATATATTTTTTGTTACCACGATATATTAGCAGCTGCCGATCATTTGATTGGGATGAAATTTGGATGGGTACACTTGATGATATGAATCATTTGAAAAATAAACGTATTCGCTCTGTAGCGGATCTTTTACAAGACCAGCTCGGGTTGGCTCTGGCTCGTTTAGAAAATGTAGTTAAGGGACTATAGGCGGAGCAATTAGGCATAAATTGATACCTACTCCTCAGAATTTGGTAACTTCAACCTCCGTTAACAACTACTTATGAATCCTTTTTCGGATTACATCCATTATCTCAAGTTTTGGATCGCACTAATCCATTGACACAATCGTTCATGGGAGAAAGTTGAGTTATTTGGGCCCTGGCGGATTAACAGGGCGAACTGCTAATTTTCGAATACGAGATATCCATCCTAGTCACTACGGCGCGTATTTGCCCCATTGACACGTCTGAAGGAATCAATGTGGGACTTATTGGATCTTTATCAATTCATGCCAGGATTGGTGATTGGGGGTCGTTAGAAAGTCCGTTTTATGAACTCGTTGAGAAATCAAAAAAGGCGCGGATACGGATGCTTTTTTTATCACCAAGTCAAGATGAATATTATATGATAGCGGCAGGAAATTCTTTGGCTCTTAATCGGGGCATTCAAGAAGAACAGGCTGTACCAGCTCGATACCCCGCAAGAATTTTTGACTATCGCATGGGAAGAGGTTCATCTTCGAAGCATTTTTCCTTTCCAATATTTTTCCATTGGAGCTTCCCTATTCCTTTTATCGAACATAATGATGCGAATCGAGCTTTAATGAGTTCTAATATGCAACGCGTCAAGCAGTTCCACTTTCTCGGTCCGAAAAGTGCATTGTTGGAACTGGATTGGAACGCCAAGTGCTTTAGATTCGGGGGTTCCCGCTATAGCCGAACACGAGGGAAAAATCCTTTATACTGACACTGAGAAGATAATTTTATCGGGAAATGAGAATACTTTAAGTATTCCATTAATATGTATCAACGCTCAAACAAAATACTTGTATGCATCAAAACCTCAGGTTCGCCGGGGTAAATGTATTAAAAAGGGACAGATTTTAGCAGATGGTGCTGCTACAGTTGGTGGGGAACTCGCCTTGGGGAAAAATATATTAGTGGCTTATATGCATGGGAAGGATACAATTTTGAAGATGCGGTACTCATTAGTGAGTGTCTAGTATATGGTGATATTTATACTTCTTTCCCACATACGGAAATATGAAATTCAGACGCATGTGACAACCCAAGGTCCTGAAAGGATCACTAAGGAATACCGCATCTAGAGGGCCGTTTACTCCTACTCCGAAATTAGACAAAATGGAATTGTGATGCTAGGATCGTGGGTTGAAACGGGTGATATTTTAGTAGGTAAATTAACGCCTCAGATGGCGAAAGAATCCTCGTATGCTCCGGAAGATAGATTATTACGGGCCATACTTGGCATTCAGGTATCGACTTCAAAAGAAACTTGTTTAAAATTGCCCATAGGTGGTAGAGGTCGAGTTATTGATGTGAGATGGGTTCAGAAAAAGGGGGTTCAAGTTATAACCCCGAAATATTCGTGTATATATTTCACAGAAACGTGAAATCAAGTAGGTGATAAAGTAGCCGGAAGACAGGAAATAAGGTATCATTTCCAAAATTTTGCCTAGACAGGATATGCCTTATTTGCAAGACGGGAGACCCGTGGATATGGTCTTCAAACCCATTAGGAGTACCCTCACGCATGAATGTAGGACAGATATTTGAATGCTCGCTTGGGTTAGCGGGAAGTTTGCTAGATAGACATTATCGAATAGCCCCTTTTGATGAGAGATATGAACAAGAGGCTTCGAGAAAACTCGTATTTTCTGAATTATATGAAGCTAGTAAGCAAACAGCCAATCCATGGGTATTTGAACCCGAGTATCCAGGAAAAAGCCGCATTTTTGATGGAAGAACGGGAGATCCTTTTGAACAGCTGTGATAATAGGAAAGCCCTATATCTTGAAATTAATTCATCAGGTTGATGATAAAATACACGGACGTTCTAGTGGACATTATGCACTTGTTACACAACAACCCCTTAGAGGCCGTTCTAAGCAGGGGGGGCAGCGGGTAGGCGAAATGGAGGTTTGGGCCTCTAAGAGGGGTTTGGTGTTGCTCATATTTTACAGAGAGTGCTTACTTATAAATCTGATCATATTTAGAGCTCGCCAAGAAGTACTTGGTACCACTATCATTGGAGGACAATACCTAAAACCAGAAGATGCTCCAGAATCTTTTCGATTACTTGTTCGAGAACTACACGATCTTTTGGCTCTGGAACTGAATCATTTCCTTGTATCTGAAGAATTTCCAGATTAATAGGAAGGAAGTTTAATCGGAATGAATCACAAAATTTCTTATATGATCGATCGGTATAAACATCAACAACTCCGAATTGGATTAGTTTCTCCTCAGCAATAAGTGCTTGGTTGGGCCACTAAAAAAATACCTAATGGAGAGATAGTTGGAGAGGTGACAAAACCCTATACTTTTCATTACAACAACCAATAAACCGGAAAAAGATGGATTATTTTTGTGAAAGGATTTTTGGGCCTATAAAGAGTGGAATTTGCGCTGTGGAAATTATCGAGTGATCGGAGATGAAAAAGAAGACTCGCAATTTTGTGAACAATGTGGAGTTGAATGTGTTGATTCTCGGATACGAGATATCAAATGGGATACATAAAACTGACATGTCCTGTAACTCATGTATGGTATTTGAAACGTCTTCCTAGTTATATTGCGAATCTTTTAGAAAACCTCTTAAGAATTAGAAGGTCTAGTATACTGCGATGTGATTTGATCGAAATTTTATTTTTAAGAATGATAAACTCTCATCCCCTTCAATCAATTTGGGATGCCCCTCGATCTGACATGTCTCTTTGAAAGAGTAACATGAAGCTCAGACTTGTGGGTGTATTCAATACTCCCAAATAACAAGGGCGATTGGTCTATGGTCGATTCAGTAAAAAAAAAGTACTTCAAATTGATAGTCGTACCTCGGGAAAAGAAGACCTTTTTTTTGTCGAATTAAGCATTCCCTTATCTTCTAAACGAAAAGAAATTTGGTTTTTTTATATTGAAGTAAACAAATATGTCATGGTTGAGAAGTCTAATACATCGCATATAAGCTTTAAGAGAATATTGTGGCATAACCATCGAGGTAACGCAGGACCTAAAAGATCGAATGGAACAATACATAGACAAATAAATCCCGTATGAATTCTAAGGCATTCCTTTCACTTAAGGTAAAAAGTATTCCGGCATTCGAAGGGAAGTAGACTACTCAAGAATTTTGACATTTTTTTGTCTGTCGTAATTTTGAATTCACTAAAGAATCTAAATAGAAATCAAAGAAGAATGAATTGAATCAATGAAATGGTGGTTGGTTTCACTGAGAACTTGAGTAAGGCGTAGATTTTCTTTTTGGGTTTTTCACTTGATTTTATATAAAATACAATTGGAAAGTGCGAACCCCCTTTCTTTAATCTTTATTTGATAACTACTTGAGCCCGGATGAGAGGAACTTATGTCCGGTTTTTGAGGGGGGGAGATCATATAGTGGACCCTATCCCCAATTTTTCTTTTGCTAGGCCCATAACGAAAAAACCCTACTTTCTTACGATTACGAGGTTCATTTTGAATATGAAATTCAATCCCTGGAAATACAGCATCCCACTTTTTTTTATACTACTCAAGGTTTTTCGATATATTTAGAATCGAGAATTTCTACTGGGGCGGGTGCTATCCGAGAACAATTAGCCGATTTAGATTTGCGAATTATTATAGAAAATTCGTTGGTAGAATGGAAAACAATTAGGAGAGAAGGTCCCACACGGGGAATGAATGGGAAGATCGAAAAATTGTAAGAAGAAAGATTTTTTAGTTAGAAGTATGGAATTAGCTAAGCATTTTATTCGAACAAATATAGAACCGGAATGGATGATTTTATGTCTCTTACCGGTTCTCTGCCTCCCGAGTTGAGACCCATCATTCAGATAGAAGGGGGTAAACTGATGAGTTCAGATAATAATGAACTCTATAGAGAGTTTATCTATCGGAACAATACTCCTTACTGACTATTAAACAACAAGTAGATCTACACCAGGGGGAATTAGTAATGTTCAGGAAAAATTGGTACAAGAAGCCGTGGATACACTTCTTGATAATGGAAATCCGTGGACAACCCATGAGGGATGGTCATAATAAGGTTTACAAGTCATTTTAGAGATGTAATTGAAGGAAAAGAGGAAGATTTTCGCGAGACTCTGCTTGGCAAACGGGTCGATTATTCGGGGCGTTCGGTTCGGTGATTGTCGTTGGACCCTCACTTTCATTACATCGCTGTGGATTGCCTCGCGAAATAGCAATAGAGCTCTTTCCAGACATTTGTAATTCTGTCGGTAATTAGACAACATCTGGCTTCGAACATAGGAGTTGCTAGAGTCAAATTCGTGAAAAAAAGCCGATTGTCTGGGAAATCCTTCAAAGAAGTTATGCAGGGGCATCCCGTATTAAACTGAATAGAGCACTCTAC
>NW_026015581.1:0-15040 GCF_020379485.1 Brassica napus
ATTTGAATATTTTATTCATCAGTTTCCTGATGAACTATCTGGCAATAATCCCAAAACAGCAGATACATACCTACCGCCAACCCTGGTACTTTTCCTACAGACCCTAGAAACATATGCTTTCGGGATGTTTTGCTGATTTTATTTATTTGAATATGCAAGAGAATTTTTATTGGAACATTCCTTTATGTCCTTGGAACTTCTATAGTAAACGGAATATACCGAGTTGTGATCAATCAAATATTACAAAGTCCTGGTATCTATTACCAGTCAGAATTGGATCATAACGGGATTTCGGTCTATACCGGCACCATAATATCAGATTGGGGGGGCAGGCTAGAATTAGAGATGATAAAAAGCAAGAATATGGGCTCGTGTGAGTAGGAAACAGAAATATCTATTCTAGTTCTATCATCAGCTATGGGTTCGAATCTAAGAGAAATTCTAGAGAATGTTTGCTACCCTGAAATTTTCTTATCTTTCTTAACCGATAAGGAGAAAAAAAAAAATTGGGTCAAAAGAAAATGCTATTTTGGAGTTTTATCAACAATTTTCTTGTGTAGGTGGGGATCCAACAAGAGATGCTTACTTATAAATCTGATCATATTAGAGCTCGCCAAGAAGTACTTGGTACCACTATCATTGGAGGAACAATACCTAAACCAGAAGATGCTCCAGAATCTTTTCGATTACTTGTTCGAGAACTACGATCTTTGGCTCTGGAACTGAATCATTTCCTTGTATCTGAGAAGAATTTCCAGATTAATAGGAAGGAAGTTTAATCGGAATGAATCACAAAATTTCTTATATGATCGATCGGTATAAACATCAACAACTCCGAATTGGATTAGTTTCTCCTCAGCAAATAAGTGCTTGGGCCACTAAAAAAATACCTAATGGAGAGATAGTTGGAGAGGTGACAAAACCCTATACTTTTCATTACAAAACCAATAAACCGGAAAAAGATGGATTATTTTGTGAAAGGATTTTTGGGCCTATAAAGAGTGGAATTTGCGCTTGTGGAAATTATCGAGTGATCGGAGATGAAAAAGAAGACTCGCAATTTTGTGAACAATGTGGAGTTGAATTTGTTGATTCTCGGATACGAAGATATCAAATGGGATACATAAAACTGACATGTCCTGTAACTCATGTATGGTATTTGAAACGTCTTCCTAGTTATATTGCGAATCTTTTAGATAAACCTCTTAAAGAATTAGAAGGTCTAGTATACTGCGATGTGTGATTTGATCGAAATTTTTATTTTTAAGAATGATAAACTCTCATCCCCTTCAATCAATTTGGGATGCCCTCGATCTGACATGTCTCTTGAAAAGAGTAACATGAAGCTCAGACTTGTGGGTGTATTCAATACTCCCAAATAACAAGGGCGATTGGTCTATGGTCGATTCAGTAAAAAAAAAGTACTTCAAATTGATAGTCGTACCTCGTGAAAAGAAGACCTTTTTTTTGTCGAATTAAGCATTCCCTTATCTTTCTAAACGAAAAGAAATTTGGTTTTTTATATTGAAGTAAACAAATATGTCATGGTTGGAGAAGTCTATACATCGCATATAAGCTTTAAGAATATTGTGGCATAACCATCGAGGTAACGCAGGACCTAAAAGATCGAATGGAACAATACATAGACAAATAAATCCCGTATGAATTCTAAGGCATTCCTTTCACTTAAGGTAAAAAGTATTCCGGCATTCGAAGGGAAGTAGACTACTCAAGAATTTGACATTTTTTTCTGTCGTAATTTTGAATTCACTAAAGAATCTAAATAGAAATCAAAGAAGAATTAATTGAATCAATGAAATGGTGGTTGGTTTGCACTGAGAACTTGAGTAAGGCGTAGATTCTTTTTGGGTTTTCACTTGATTTTATAAAATACAATTGGAAAGTGCGACCCCTTTCTTTATCTTTATTTGATATAACTACTTGAGCCGGATGAGAGGAAACTTTCATGTCCGGTTTTGAGGGGGGGAGATCATATAGTGGACCCTATCCCAATTTTTCTTTTGCTAGGCCCATAACGAAAAAACCTACTTTCTTACGATTACGAGGTTCATTTGAATATGAAATTCAATCCTGGAAATACAGCATCCCACTTTTTTTTACTACTCAAGGTTTCGATATATTTAGAAATCGAGAAATTTCTACTGGGGCGGGTGCTATCCGAGAACAATTAGCCGATTTAGATTTGCGAATTATTATAGAAAATTCGTTGGTAGAATGGAAACAATTAGGAGAAGAAGGTCCCACGGGGAATGAATGGGAAGATCGAAAAATTGTAAGAAGAAAAGATTTTTTAGTTAGACGTATGGAATTAGCTAAGCATTTTATTCGAACAAATATAGAACCGGAATGGATGATTTTATGTCTCTTACCGGTTCTGCCTCCCGAGTTGAGACCCATCATTCAGATAGAAGGGGGTAAACTGATGAGTTCAGATATTAATGAACTCTATAGAAGAGTTATCTATCGGAACAATACTCTTACTGATCTATTAACAACAAGTAGATCTACACCAGGGGAATTAGTAATGTGTCAGGAAAAATTGGTACAAGAAGCCGTGGATACACTTCTTGATAATGGAATCCGTGGACAACCCATGAGGGATGGTCATAATAAGGTTTACAAGTCATTTTCAGATGTAATTGAAGGAAAAGAGGGAAGATTTCGCGAGACTCTGCTTGGCAAACGGGTCGATTATTCGGGGCGTTCGGTGATTGTCGTTGGACCCTCACTTTCATTACATCGCTGTGGATTGCCTCGCGAAATAGCAATAGAGCTCTTCCAGACATTTGTAATTCGTGGTCTAATTAGACAACATCTGGCTTCGAACATAGGAGTTGCTAAGAGTCAAATTCGTGAAAAAAAGCCGATTGTCTGGGAAATCCTTCAAGAAGTTATGCAGGGGCATCCCGTATTACTGAATAGAGCACCTACTCTACATAGATTAGGCATACAGTCATTCCAACCCATTTTAGTGGAAGGACGCACTATTTGTTTACATCCATTAGTTTGTAAGGGGTTCAATGCAGACTTTGATGGGGATCAAATGGCTGTTCATGTGCCTTTATCTTTAGAAGCTCAAGCAGAGGCTCGTTTACTTATGTTTTCTCATATGAATCTCTTATCTCCAGCTATTGGAGATCCCATTTCTGTACCGACTCAAGATATGCTGATTGGACTCTATGTATTAACGAGCGGCACTCGTCGAGGTATTTGTGCAAACAGATATAATCCATGTAATCGAAAAAACTATCAAAATGAAAGAATTTACGAAACAAACTATAAGTATATGAAAGAACCCTTTTTTTGCAATTCCTATGATGCAATTGGAGCTTATCGGCAGAAAAGAATCAATTTAGATAGTCCTTTGTGGCTTCGGTGGCAATTAGATCAACGCGTTATTGCTTCAAAAGAAGTTCCTATCGAAGTTCACTATGAATCTTTTGGTAACTATCATGAGATTTATGCACACTATCTGATAGTAAGAAGTGTAAAAAAACAAACTTTTTGTATATATATTCGAACCACAGTTGGTCATATTTCTTTTTATCGAGAAATCGAGGAAGCTATACAAGGTTTTTCTCAAGCTTGTTCATATGATACCTAATAATATGGTATTCATAAAAAAGAATTATAGGACACCCGTGTGAATTCGGACCTCTCCGAGTCAACTCGGACATAGTTCCTGACCTAAAAAATCAAGATCGAGAAAAGGAAGTTTTGCAATCATTGACTCAAACTCATTGTCGAATCCCATTCAGCAGAATATGGAGGTACTTATGGCGGAACGGGCCAATCTGGTATTTCACAATAAAGTGATAGATGGAACTGCTATTAAACGACTTATTAGCCGATTAATAGATCACTTCGGGATGGCATATACATCACACATCCTAGATCAAGTAAAGACTCTGGGTTTCCAGCAAGCAACTGCTACATCCATTTCATTAGGAATTGATGATCTTTTAACGATACCTTCTAAGGGCTGGCTTGTCCAAGATGCTGAACAACAAAGTTTGATTTTGGAAAAACACCATCATTATGGGAATGTACATGCGGTAGAAAAATTACGCCAATCTATTGAGATATGGTATGCTACAAGTGAATATTTGCGACAGGAAATGAATCCTAATTTTAGGATGACGGACCCTTTCAATCCAGTCCATATGATGTCTTTTTCGGGAGCTAGAGGAAATGCATCTCAAGTACATCAATTAGTAGGTATGAGAGGATTAATGTCGGATCCCCAAGGACAAATGATTGATTTACCTATTCAAAGCAATTTACGCGAAGGACTGTCTTTAACAGAATATATTATTTCTTGCTATGGAGCCCGTAAAGGAGTTGTAGATACTGCGGTCCGCACATCAGATGCTGGATATCTTACGCGTCGACTTGTTGAAGTAGTTCAACATATTGTTGTACGTCGAACGGATTGTGGCACTATCCGAGGGATTTCTGTGAGTCCTCGAAATAAAAGTCGGATGATGTCAGAAAGAATTTTTATCCAAACATTAATTGGTCGTGTCTTAGCAGACGATATATATATAGGTTCCCGATGTGTCGCCTTTCGAAATCAAGATCTTGGGATTGGACTTGTCAATCGATTCATAACCTTTGGAACACAATCAATATCTATTCGAACTCCCTTTACTTGTCGGAGTACATCTTGGATCTGTCGATTATGTTATGGCCGGAGTCCCACTCATGGTGACCTAGTTGAATTGGGGGAAGCTGTAGGTATTATTGCGGGTCAATCTATTGGCGAACCGGGGACTCAACTAACATTAAGAACTTTTCATACCGGTGGAGTATTTACAGGAGGTACTGCCGAACATGTACGAGCCCCTTATAATGGAAAAATCAAATTTAATGAGGATTTGGTTCATCCTACACGTACACGTCACGGGCATCCTGCCTTTCTATGTTATATAGACTTGTCTGTAATTATTGAGAGCGAAGATATTATACATAGCGTGACTATTCCACCAAAAAGTTTTCTTTTAGTTCAAAATGATCAATATGTGGAATCAGAACAAGTGATTGCTGAGATTCGCGAGGGAACATCCACTTTTCATTTTAAAGAGAGGGTTAGAAAATATATTTATTCTGACTCCGAGGGCGAAATGCATTGGAGTACTGATGTATCCCATGCACCCGAATTTACATATAGTAATGTCCATCTTTTACCAAAAACAAGTCATTTATGGATATTATCAGGAGGTTCTTGTGGATCTAGTCTAATTCTTTTTTCGATCCACAAAGATCAAGATCAAATGAACATACCCTTTCTTTCCGTCGAAAGAAAATCTATTTCTAGCCTCTCAGTGAATAATGATCAAGTGAGCAAAAAATTTTTCAGTTCAGATTTTTCTGATAAAAAAAAATCTGGGATTCCCAATTATTCAGAATTGAATGGAATCGTAGGTACTAGTCATTATAATTTCATATATTCTGCTATTTTTCATGAGAATTCGGATTTATTAGCAAAAAGGCGAAGAAATAGATTTCTCATTCCATTCCAATCGATTCAAGAGCAAGCGAAAGAGTTCATACCACATTCAGGTATCTCGATTGAAATACCCATAAATGGTATTTTCCGTAGAAACAGTATTTTTGCTTTTTTTGATGATCCTAGATACAGAAGAAAGAGTTCCGGAATTCTTAAATATGGAACTCTAAAGGCGGACTCAATCGTCCAAAAAGAGGATATGATTGAGTATCGAGGAGTCCAAAAATTTAAGACAAAATACGAAATGAAAGTAGATCGCTTTTTTTTCATTCCTGAGGAAGTGCATATTTTACCCGAATCCTCCGCCATAATGGTACAGAACTATAGTATCATTGGAGTCGATACACGAATCACTTTAAATATAAGAAGCCAAGTCGGCGGGTTGATCCGAGTGGAGAGAAAAAAAAAAAGGATTGAACTCAAAATATTTTCGGGGGATATCCATTTTCCGGACAAGACAGATAAGATATCCCGACATAGTGGCATCTTGATACCGCCAGGAAGGGGAAAAACAAACTCTAAAGAATCAAAAAATTTAAAAATTGGATTTATGCCCAACGGATCACACCAACCAAGAAAAAGTTTTTTGTTTTGGTGCGGCCCGTAGCTACCTATGAGATAATGGACAGTATAAATTTAGCAACACTCTTCCCACAAGATCTCTTTCGGGAAAAGGATAATATTCAACTTCGAGTTTTCAACTATATCCTTTATGGAAATGGTAAACCAACTCGAGGAATTTCTGACACAAGTATTCAATTGGTTCGCACTTGTTTAGTCTTGAATTGGGACCAAGACAACAAAAATTCTTCCCTCGAGGAGGTCCGCGCTTTCGTTGTTGAAGTAAGTACAAAGGGTTTGATTCGAGATTTCATAAGAATTGGCTTAGTGAAATCCCATATTTCGTATATAAGAAAAAGAAATAATCCGCCGGATTCGGGATTGATCTCTGCAGATTCCGTGAATCCGTTTTATTCGCTTTCTCCCAAGGCTGGCATTCTTCAACAATCGCTTAGACAAAATCATGGAACTATTCGTATGTTCAGAAATAAGGAATCCCAATCTTTGTTAATTTTATCATCCTCTAATTGTTTTAGAATCGGTCCATTTAATCATGTAAAATATCACAATGTTATAAACCAATCAATAAAAAAAAAACCTCTAATTACAATTCAAAATTCGTCGGGCCCCTTAGGAACAGCCATTCAAATTTCGAATTTTTATTCATTTTTGCCTTTACTAACTTATAATCAGATCTCTGTAATTAAATATTTGCAACTTGATAACTTCAAATATATTTTTCAAATAATTCACTCTTATTTAATAGATGAAAACGGAAGAATTTTTAATCTAGATCCATACAGTAACCTTGTTTTGAATCCATTCAAATTGAATTGGTATTTTCTTCATCAAAATTATAATAATTATTATTGTGAGGAAACGTCCACAATAATAAGTCTTGGACAATTTTTTTGTGAAAATCTATGTATAGCCAAAAAAGAACCATACCTAAAATCGGGTCAAGTTTTAATTGTTCAAAGGGATTCTGTAGTAATAAGATCCGCTAAGCCCTATTTGGCTACTCCGGGAGCAAAAGTTCACGGGCATTATAGAGAAATTCTTTACGAAGGGGATACATTAGTTACATTTATATATGAAAAATCGAGATCCGGTGATATAACCCAAGGTCTTCCAAAAGTAGAACAGGTGTTAGAAGTCCGCTCGATTGATTCAATATCACTGAACTTAGAAAAGCGGATTAAGGGTTGGAACAGGTGTATAACAAGAATTCTTGGAATTCCTTGGGGATTCTTGATTGGTGCTGAGCTAACTATAGTGCAAAGTCGTATTTCTTTGGTTAATAAGATTCAAAAGGTTTATCGATCCCAGGGGGTGCAGATTCATAATAGGCATATCGAAATTATTGTACGTCAAATAACATCAAAAGTTTTGGTTTCAGAAGAGGGAATGTCTAATGTTTTTTTACCTGGAGAATTGATTGGATTGTTACGAGCAGAACGCACGGGGCGTGCTTTAGAAGAAGCAATCTGTTATCGAGCCGTTTTATTAGGAATAACTCGAGCATCTTTGAATACTCAAAGTTTTATATCCGAAGCAAGTTTTCAAGAAACTGCTAGAGTTTTAGCAAAAGCTGCTCTTCGGGGTCGTATCGATTGGTTGAAAGGCCTGAAAGAAAATGTTGTTCTAGGGGGTGTGATCCCCGCCGGGACCGGGTTCAACAAAGGATTGGTGCATTGTTCACGGCAACATACCAATATTCTTTTTGAAAAAAAAACAAAGAATTTATCTTTATTAGAGGGAGATATGAGAGATATTTTATTTTATCACAGGGAATTTTGTGACTCTTCTATTTACAAATCTGCCTTTTCTAGAATTGAATAATTCCTAATAGCAGATTCCTGTTTTGAATTTCATGTTTTATTGTTTGCTGTAGTCATTTGCTTTAATAATTTGTTAACACTAATAAAGATAATAATGAATACAAAATAATGGCTCGGCTCGTGCATAAACGGACAAGAGAAGGTTCCATTGGAACAAATTTTTATTTTAGTTTTGGGTACCCCCCTTTTAAGTGTGAAAAGAAATGACAAAAAGATATTGGAACATCGATTTGGAAGAGATGATGAGAGCAGGAGTTCATTTTGGGCATGGTACTAGGAAATGGAATCCTAGAATGGCACCTTATATTTCTGCAAAGCGTAAAGGTATTCATATTATAAATCTGACTAGAACTGCTCGTTTTTTATCAGAAGCTTGTGATTTAGTTTTTGATGCAGCAAGTAGGGGAAAACAATTCTTAATTGTTGGGACAAAAAATAAAGCAGCTGATTTAGTGTCGCGGGCTGCAATAAGGGCTCGGTGTCATTATGTTAATAAAAAGTGGCTCGGCGGCATGTTAACAAATTGGTCTACTACAGAAAAAAGACTTCATAAGTTTAGGGACTTGAGAACTGAACAAAAGACAGAGGGATTCAACCGTCTTCCGAAAAGGGATGCAGCTGTGTTGAAGAGACAATTATCTCGCTTGGAAACATATCTAGGCGGGATTAAATATATGACGGGATTGCCTGATATTGTAATCATCATCGATCAGCAAGAAGAATATACGGCTCTTCGAGAATGTATAACTTTGGGAATTCCAACCATTTCTTTAATCGATACAAATTGTAATCCCGATCTCGCGGATATTTCTATTCCAGCAAATGATGACGCTATAGCTTCAATTCGATTCATTCTTAACAAATTAGTATTCGCAATTTGTGAGGGTCGTTCTAGCTATATACAAAATTCTTGATTAATAATAAGATAAATAAATCAATTTTTTTTGAGGGAGGGGCTCCCTGTATTTCGATTTATAAAATCGGTTACTATTCCTGAATCATACAAAAGAAAAAGAGATAAAAAACTGGGTATATTGTGTGATTCGTTTAGTTGGTATCCAAAACTAAAATAAAAATTCAAGTAAATAAGTAAAAAAAAAGGGGGGGTCTTGAATCAAAATAATTTAAAGTTCTTATTTCTGTCAGAGGGCAATATGAATGTTTTATCATGTTCCATCAATACACTAATAAAAGAAGGGTTATATGAGATATCTGGTGTAGAAGTAGGCCAACATTTCTATTGGCAAATAGGGGGGTTCCAAGTCCATGCGCAAGTCCTTATTACTTCTTGGGTTGTAATTGCTATCTTATTAGGTTCCGCAGCTCTAGCGGTTCGCAATCCACAAACCATTCCAACTGGCGGCCAAAACTTCTTTGAATTTGTCCTTGAATTCATTCGAGATGTGAGTCAAACCCAGATTGGAGAAGAATACGGTCCATGGGTTCCCTTTATTGGAACCCTGTTTTTATTTATTTTTGTTTCTAACTGGTCAGGAGCCCTTTTACCGTGGAAAATTATCCAGTTACCTCAAGGGGAGTTAGCAGCACCAACGAATGATATAAATACGACGGTTGCTTTAGCTTTACTCACATCAGTAGCATATTTTTATGCGGGTCTTAGCAAAAAAGGATTAGGGTATTTCAGTAAATACATTCAACCAACTCCAATTCTTTTACCCATTAACATCTTAGAAGATTTTACAAAACCCCTATCACTGAGTTTTCGACTTTTCGGAAATATATTAGCCGATGAATTAGTAGTTGTTGTTCTTGTTTCTTTAGTACCTTTAGTGGTTCCTATACCTGTCATGTTCCTTGGATTATTTACAAGCGGGATTCAAGCTCTCATTTTTGCCACTTTAGCTGCGGCTTATATAGGTGAATCCATGGAGGGTCATCATTAACTATTTTTTTTTTTCAAATTTAGGTTAGCCCAATTATCGAATAGTTGGTTTACGTTATGTAAGAAACACTTGTATATGTCATATTTGATATTGACTAGGTATATATAAGTTAAAGATCTATATAATCTGCCCCACTATTTTTGTGAATTTCTATTTAGATAACGATTCGATTATAAGTTCTTACTTTTTATCTGTGAATTGGCTGAAAAAAACGATCAAAAAAAGAACGAAGAATTAAAAGAAAAGAATGGTTCACAAAAAAGAAACGGCATAAAAAAGTCGTATATATATATATTATGCATTTTTCAAAATCCCGTGGATAGGAACTAATATCAAAGTAATTCTTATCAAGTTTTTGGTTATTTTGGCTGGATGAATCTTAGCGATGACTTAATTATAATTAAGTCCTAAGTCGTTGGATGATTGTATCATTAACTATTTCTTTATTTTGGTGTGAGGAACTTATCATGAATCCACTGGTTTCTGCTGCTTCGGTTATTGCTGCTGGGTTGGCTGTTGGGCTTGCTTCTATTGGACCTGGGGTTGGTCAAGGTACAGCTGCGGGTCAAGCTGTCGAAGGTATCGCGAGACAACCTGAGGCAGAAGGAAAAATACGAGGTACTTTATTGCTTAGTTTGGCTTTTATGGAAGCTTTAACAATTTATGGCCTAGTTGTAGCATTAGCGCTTTTATTTGCGAATCCTTTTGTTTAATCCTAGAAATAATAAAATTAGGAATTTTTTTTTCGTAGTTTTTTTTATTCTATCAAGATTTCACTCCTACAATTATTCATTGAGACAACAACCCTTGGGAAGGACTAATTTGAGGATGGGGAATTAACACATCGATTCGCTTTCTTCCTTCCCCTTATTCTTTTTAGTTTAATGGAAATTTTTTTTAAGGAGTGTTGCGCAAAAAGGAGGTTTAGGTTTTTTAAAATTGATATAAAACTTGGTCTCAAATTCTAGCTTAATTTTAATTAAGTCTCATTATTATTATTGAAAATTAAAAATTTTTGGAAAATAAATTTGTAAATAGAATAGGTTTTTGATTCTGTTTATAAATATCCAAATAGGTAAATTAAATTATAAATTATTAAACGAAATTTTCTTTTTATTCAAAAAAACAAAGAATAAAAAAAAAAAGGACAGAGTTCTTTTTTTTTATAGTTTAGCTAGAAGAGGAGATTATATGAAAAATTTAACCGATTCTTTCGTTTACTTGGGTCACTGGCCATCCGCCGGGAGTTTCGGGTTTAATACCGATATTTTAGCAACAAATCCAATAAATCTAAGTGTAGTCTTCGGTGTATTGATCTTTTTTGGAAAGGGAGTGTGTGTGAGTTGTTCATTTCAAGAATAGGCTGGATTCGTCCAGTGGCACTATAACTAGCAAAGAGTGCCTAATCCCGCGAATTACTTCTGAATACAAAATTCAATAAAAAATCATATTTTAGAACCATAGCATTTCGTTATTCTTTGGTAAGTCTACTTGACTTTGATTCTCTATCAACCAAAAATTTGGGACCATTAATTAACATGGTTAAAACTAAACCGTTTGAAGTTCAGATGCAACATGGTACTCTTTCTACCATATGTAGTCTAATTAAAAAATGAATAAGATTTTCAAAAAGAATAGTTCGGCTTTTTTCGATATAAAACACTCATGTCGATAAAAATTTTTGAGTCTTTTTGTATAATGCAGAATTGATAACCTACGTATAAAGTAATAAAAATTCTTTGGATTTCAAGAAAAAAAGAAACAACTTTGCTGACAATTATCAATTTTTTATTGGTCAGAAGAATCCTCCAAATAGTTTTGTCTTGGATTGGTGATCTTTTTCGATAGAAATATATATTGAATATGAATTGAATACAACAAAATTGGGAGAGGATAGGCTCATTACATGAAAAATATGGGAATGAAAGTCTCATACATAATTGATAAATGATTGGAATACGTGAGCATGAGAGCCAAATGAATCGAAAGATTCATGTTTGGTTCGGGAAGGGATCATAGAACTTTTTTTTTTACTGAATAATCTACTTTCATTAAATGATTTATTAGATAACCGAAAGCAGAGGATATTAAATACTATTCGAAATTCAGAAGAACTACGTGAAGGAGCTATTCAACAATTAGAAAACGCCCGAGCTCGCCTGCGTAAAGTAGAAATGGAGGCGGATCAGTTTCGCGTAAATGGATACTCTGAAATCGAACGAGAAAAAGTAAATTTGATTAATTCAACTTCTAGGACTTTGAAACAATTAGAAAATTACAAAAACGAAACCATTCTTTTTGAGCAACAAAGAACAATTAATCAAGTCCGTGAACGGGTTTTCCAACAAGCTTTACAGGGAGCTATAGGAACCCTAAATAGTTGTTTGAGTAATGAGTTACATTTACGTACTATTAATGCAAATATTGGTATGTTTGGTACGATGAAAGAAATTACTGATTAGCTCTTTCCTTACGATTATGATAGGCATTATTTTTTTTTTTCTTCCAAAAAAGAATTAGGACAATACTCATGGTAACCATTAAAGCCGATGAAATTAGTAATATTATCCGTGAACGTATTGAGCAATATAATAGAGAAGTGACGATTGTAAATACCGGTACCGTACTTCAAGTGGGCGACGGCATCGCTCGGATTTATGGTCTTGATGAAGTAATGGCAGGTGAATTAGTAGAATTTGAGGAGGGTACTATAGGTATTGCCCTTAATTTAGAATCAAATAATGTTGGTGTTGTATTAATGGGTGACGGTTTGATGATCCAAGAAGGAAGTTCAGTCAAAGCTACGGGAAAAATTGCTCAGATACCCGTGAGTGAGGCTTATTTGGGGCGTGTTATAAACGCCTTGGCTAACCCTATTGATGGTCGAGGTAAGATTTCAGCTTCTGAATCTCGGTTAATTGAATCTCCTGCCCCAGGTATTATTTCGAGACGTTCTGTATATGAGCCTCTTCAAACAGGACTTATTGCTATTGATTCCATGATCCCTATAGGACGCGGCCAGCGGGAATTAATTATTGGTGACAGACAGACCGGTAAAACAGCAGTAGCCACAGATACAATTCTCAATCAACAAGGTCAAAATGTAATATGTGTTTATGTGGCTATTGGTCAAAAAGCTTCTTCCGTGGCTCAGGTAGTGACTAGTTTACAGGAACGAGGGGCAATGGACTACACTATTGTGGTAGCTGAAACGGCTGATTCCCCAGCTACGTTACAATACCTCGCGCCTTATACAGGAGCCAAGCTACTCAGAATCAATTGGCAAGAGGTCAACGATTGCGTGAGTTACTGAAACAATCCCAATCAGCCCCTCTCACAGTGGAAGAACAGATAATGACCATTTATACCGGAACAAATGGTTATCTGGATGGATTAGAAATTGGACAAGTAAGAAAATTTCTCGTTCAGCTACGCACTTATTTAAAAACAAATAAACCTGAGTTCCAAGAAATAATAGCCTCTACCAAGACATTAACCGCTGAAGCAGAAAGCTTTTTGAAAGAAGGTATTAAAGAGCAACTGGAACGTTTTCTACTTCAGGAGAAATTATAAAAAATAGAAATATATTTAAGTTAAGTCTATATATAATATATATAAGTATAGAACTAATATCTGTATATGTTTAATATAAAATCTTAAAGCATTCAGAATTTATTTCTTATTATATTTATTTTTTATAAATTTTCTAAACAGAATAAAAATATTCTTATAATATATAGAAATGGAAATAATAGATAAATATCAATATATTTATATCTATATTGATATTGCGTCCAATAGGATTTGAACCTATACCAAAGGTTTAGAAGACCTATGTCCTATCCATTAGACAATGGACGCTTTTCGCTTTTTTTAACTTCCCATTTGTTAAATGTGCGAAATCTTTTTAGCAATTGTGTAGTGAATTCACTACACAATTGCTATTAGACAATTCTAATAGAGAAAATTGTCTCTAATAAAAAGGGGACAATTTAGAATTTAGAGCGGGTAGCGGGAATCGAACCCGCATCGTTAGCTTGGAAGGCTAAGGGTTTTAGTCGACGTCGATCGATCAGTTTTATATTTTTAACGTCTCTAATTCAAAACCGAACATGAAACTTTGGTTTCATTCGGCTCCTTTATGATGGATGGCGAAATTCCCAAATAAAATAAGATGGGAACTAAATCAAAATTTGACTCATAACATCTATGTTAGCTTTTTTCCCGTTTGGAGGCTTTCCCAGAAAAATTTTGCTTTATAGATGATCCTTCTAGAAGATAGAAAAGGCGAACTCAAAAAATCTTTCTAGTTACTTCGTTCTTTATTTCTATTTAACGGAATCCTTAGGAAAAGTATTTTGTTTCCACCGAGCTAAAACAATATATATGTCGATGTCTTTAGTAAACCAAAGTTCTCGTTTAATAGCTATTTTGCTTCAATTTTTCTATACCAAACAAAAAATAGAACTGAAGATTTAGTTACGATTAGAAAGAAACTTTTCTGGCTTTATCCATGGATCCTCTTGTTATACTATTGAATTGTAAATAGTCATCCAATTCAAAAATTATGTTTCGAAATTTCATAATCCAAATTGACAATTAATTAGAGTCTTTGGATACAAATTACGAGAATCTATAATCTTCCTTGAATTTTTCATTGAAAGGTATAAGGACTAAATCCTTTCAGAAATAAAGTTTTTGATCGGAAGATTAATCAAACCGAGAGACCCTTTAACTATTAAAGGGGTTAAAGGAACGAATCACACTTTTACCACTAAACTATACCCGCAACCAAAATTATTGAATATACTTTTTGGCGAACAAAGTAAAAACTATAACTAGAAATAAAACTATTATAAATAACCATACCTTACAATCCAATTATTGTATATAAATTTACTTTTGTTTTTTGTCGAACAAAGGTAATCGGGAGAAAAAAAAAAATCTGAAAAAGAAAATGAAAGAAAATTTACTAGCGTAGGACTTATAAAATTAGGCAAAGCAGGATTTTTTCCTTTTTTTTATTTCAGATCTTTTTTTTTTTGTCTAAAACTAAAAAAACCATCGGATGGGTCTTTTTAACTTTAACAAAAAAAGGCCCGGCTGGGGACTGACCAGGCCAGGGCTATTAAAAAAAAAGATCTTTTATTTTTTGTGTTTGGACGAGACCAAATCAAAAAGGATTCTCTATTTCTATTTTTTGT
>NW_026015583.1:10000-11754 GCF_020379485.1 Brassica napus
ATCAATGAACTTCTCTGAAATGGTTTCACGGGATTCAGCCAATTGTCTTGATCGTGGGATACGATTGAGAAATAGGAATCCGTGTTATCAAAAGATTTCCTGCGATTCTTTCTAGTATGGAATGAGTCAATCATCCACTTTGGTATCTTATTGAACAAAAATGGTGATATTGTTCCTCCATTGATCAAGAATTTCGATTTTTGAGAAGTATTATGATCATCCAATAAAAAGGTTTCAATTTTTTAAAATGAACGATTTGAAGACCTATTGATTCTAACAACTGATTGCAGGGTTGATCGTTCGGACCTTTCAATTCATAGATGTGGATCTCAGACCTATGAATGGGGATATTCTCGAAACTCACAAAGAAAAAAGGAAGTGAGTTAGACAAAAAAGAGAAGTAACTTGGACAAAAAAACGAAGTAACTTGGACAAAAAGAAACGAAGTGACTTAGACAAATCTTTTTTATCAATAACCTCAGACCAATCAATCGAATATTGATTAATACATAATCGATCGAACACTACTTGAAAACGGCTCTTCCGCTCAGAAACGAAATGTTTCAAATGCTCCTGGAAATTCTTGCTCCCATTGGACCATTTGTATCTATATGCATTAGGATCCCGATTTATGGATCTCTCGGTTCGAGAAAGAAAAATAAGAGGATCGAACCATTTCTTCTGACTCTTTTCAAATTCGATAAATGTTGGTTGATCGTATCTTTCATTATAGTTCTATGATTCAGAGTATCATTTCCTATTAGATCCCTTTGAATTCCATATTCGAAGTTGCGGATCAGGTCTCTTCATTAAAAAGAATCGATTCAATACATTTCTTATGTACCCATAGGGGACTATATTGGAATTGGATTTGAATCAGATTTCGGATCAATCTATATTGATTGACTGCCTCCATTATGTTGTTGCTAGCAAATACCACTCTTTTTGGTTTTGGATCTTCAAAAAAATTCCCGCAGGAGATCCGGACCCCAATTTTTTTCTGATCCTTCGATTAAAAAGATTCATTTTCTTCATAAAAAAAGGAGGAGGGTCGAACCAATAAAGATTTCTTTTCAATTCATCCCTGGAGTTGAAAACCTCCTTCAAGAATTGTCTTTGATCCAATCCGTAGGAATCAATAGAAAAGGCAAACCTTATGATACACCAGAATCGGCTCGGTTATTGATAGAGTGAATAGATCTGCCATTTCTTGAAATCTCTCTTCTGACTCAAAATCGTGGCGTAACGTGATCCCCCCCTCTTCCGTTCATGGATAGATGAAATAAATAAAAAAATGGATTTTTGTTCAAGAATGAAATCTTATTGGGAACTGTCCATATCCAGTTCTCCTCGGAACCGTATCACATCCCAGATCTGATTGAAATAGGATGAATTGAGACGGTATTTTGTAAATACGTAATTATCTTGAATATATTAACTATTTCTTTATTTTCCGATCGCCTGGAAGGGACAAAAGAAAACATCTTGTTCTTTCTTCAACAAATTTTGATCCCTAGTGGACCTCTCAGTAGGATTCGAACCCAGATGAAGTTCTGACCATCTGTCAGAGAAAAAAGAACGAATGGCTCTGTAGAATTCCAAAAAAATTCTTCGCTTTCCTTCGCGGACAGCAGATGATATTCATTCGCTTTCACGTTCCGTGAATAGCCGGGGGCATTGAGGAATATCCAGAAAGGTATTTAGGGAATCGGTTGATTCTATCTCTCTCTTCCGTTTTGAATAAAGGAAGGATC
>NW_026015584.1:5000-7500 GCF_020379485.1 Brassica napus
TTATACCTTTCGTCACCACTTTGTGGAAAATCGTTAGATATGAATATGTTAGATACCTGTGACTCGATTGACGAAGGTGAAATAGTATCTCTCTCCAAAAAAGCATGTTTTTTTTTACCACCACACGAAGAAAATATTTTGTTGTGAATGAACAAGATAGTGAGGAATTGTCCATACGTAAAATCAGAATTATTGAGACGGGCCTTTTCCACATAAAAAGGGAATCTTTTGTTACAATAGAAGCAGAAGTGATGTGGATTATTCAAGAATCGAAGTCGATTTGCTTTAGAAAAAGAAGATATCAATGAACTTCTCTGAAATGGTTTCACGGGATTCAGCCAATTGTCTTGATCGTGGGATACGATTGAGAAATAGGAATCCGTGTTATCAAAAGATTTCCTGCGATTCTTTCTAGTATGGAATGAGTCAATCATCCACTTTGGTATCTTATTGAACAAAAATGGTGATATTGTTCCTCCATTGATCAAGAATTTCGATTTTTGAGAAGTATTATGATCATCCAATAAAAAGGGTTTCAATTTTTTAAAATGAACGATTTGAAGACCTATTGATTCTAACAACTGATTGCAGGGTTGATCGTTCGGACCTTTCAATTCATAGATGTGGATCTCAGACCTATGAATGGGGATATTCTCGAAACTCACAAAGAAAAAAGGAAGTGAGTTAGACAAAAAGAGAAGTAACTTGGACAAAAAACGAAGTAACTTGGACAAAAAGAAACGAAGTGACTTAGACAAATCTTTTTTATCAATAACCTCAGACCAATCAATCGAATATTGATTAATACATAATCGATCGAACACTACTTGAAAACGGCTCTTCCGCTCAGAAACGAAATGTTTCAAATGCTCCTGGAAATTCTTGCTCCCATTGGACCATTTGTATCTATATGCATTAGGATCCCGATTTATGGATCTCTCGGTTCGAGAAAGAAAAATAAGAGGATCGAACCATTTCTTCTGACTCTTTTTCAAATTCGATAAATGTTGGTTGATCGTATCTTTCATTATAGTTCTATGATTCAGAGTATCATTTCCTATTAGATCCCTTTGAATTCCATATTCGAAGTTGCGATCAGGTCTCTTCATTAAAAAGAATCGATTCAATACATTTCTTATGTACCCATAGGGACTATATTGGAATTGGATTTGAATCAGATTTCGGATCAATCTATATTGATTGACTGCCTCCATTATGTTGTTGCTAGCAAATACCACTCTTTTTGGTTTTGGATCTTCAAAAAAATTCCCGCAGGAGATCCGGACCCAATTTTTTCTGATCCTTCGATAAAAAGATTCATTTTCTTCATAAAAAATAGGAGGTAGAACCAATAAAGATTTCTTTTTCAATTCATCCCTGGAGTTGAAAACCTCCTTCAAGAATTGTCTTTGATCCAATCCGTAGGAATCAATAGAAAAGGCAAATCCCTTATGATACACCAGATCCGGCTCGGTTATTGATAGAGTGAATAGATCTGCCATTTCTTGAAATCTCTCTTCTGACTCAAAATCGTGGCGTAACGTGTATCCCCCCCTCTTCCGTTCATGGAATAGATGAAATAAATAAAAAAATGGATTTTTGTTCAAGAATGAAATCTTATTGGAACTGTCCATATCCAGTTCATCCTTCGGAACCGTATCACATCCCAGATCTGATGAAATAGGATGAATTGAGACGGTATTTTGTAAATACGTAATTATCTTGAATATATTAACTATTTCTTTATTTTCCGATCGCCTGGAAGGGACAAAAGAAACATCTTGTTCTTTCTTCAACAATTTCTGATCCCTAGTGGACCTCTCAGTAGGATTCGAACCCAGATGAAGTTCTGACCATCTGTCAGAGAAAAAAGAACGAATGGCTCTTGTAGAATTCCAAAAAAATTCTTCGCTTTCTTCCGGAAGCAGATGATTATTCATTCGCTTTTCACGTTCCGTGAATAGCCGGGGCATTGAGGAATATCCAGAAAGGTATTTAGGGAATCGGTCTGATTCTATCTCTCTTCCTTCCGTTTGAATAAAGGAAGGATCCCAAAGAATCGATCTTTCTTTTAGTTGTTGAATCTCTCTTTGATTGATCAATGTGTGATAGTGATATTCCGAATCCTCATTACTAATGGAATCGAAAGGATCTATGAATTGATCAGAAGATCCGTTCAATTGGCTAGAATCCGTTACTTGAACGAAACTAGATCTTGTAGAATCATATTGAATATTTGACGATACATTTCGTACCTTGCTAAAAAATCTATCCTTGTTTACCAACCACACATTGTCTAACCAAATCCAATTCTCTCTCGATATTTTCCTCAAAAAATCCGATTCGTGCGGATTCTTCCCCCAACTAACGAAGAGATCTTGGTGGAATTGCCACATATGAAATTGAGCACAATTTTGCAAAGAAATAGCCCGCTTGTTTCTCGAGAAGAGATGGGAAACATGCTCAATATCATTTGATTGAATAGTTGACCCAGCTCCTT
>NW_026015584.1:12500-17500 GCF_020379485.1 Brassica napus
ATCTATGAGGTCACTGTAAGAAAAGCAATGTAATAAAGCATCAATACAGATTCATTCATAATAATTAGATAAATAATAATAATTAGATAAATCTGTTCCGAAAACAAAAATTAAGAGCCTTGAGACAATCAAAACTGAGAAAATTGCCTCAAAAAAAAAGAAATTCAAAATTTCATGTAAAAGCTCCATTGTAGAATTCAGGCCTAATGATTAATCAAGAAGCGATGGGAACGACGGAACCCATGAATATATAGGATTCTAGTGAACAAGAAATCTTAGTAATTCATTGGACAGGATGGCGGAATAAACCAGAAACTTTATTATCTATTCTGATTTTGATTCTGAGACCTCGGGGATAAACAGCAAACTTAAATAGATATTGAAAGAGTAAATATTCGCCGGCGAAAAATTGGTTTTTTTTTTTCAAATAAAAACAGTAATAAAGATGAAAAAAACAATGAAAAAAAATAAGGATTTGTTATAATATTCTAACTCTAATAAAAATTACATTTGTAATGATGATATTACGTTATTTTTAAATAAATCGAAATAAAATTGATCTTTGATTCTATTTCAAAAAAGACATACACAAATTTAGAAGAGATAAGATGAAATAAAAAAAAATACCATGATTAATAGGATTAATCATTAACTACATCTATATCTTAATTAATCCTTTTATTCGCGAGGAGCTGGATGAGAAGAAACTCTCACGTCCAGTTCTGCAGTAGAGATGGAATTTCTCATTTAGAAAAAACCCATCAACTATAACCAAAAAGAACCAAATTTCGTAAACAACATCGAGGAAGACTAAAAGGAATATCCTCTCGTGGGAATCGTATTTGTTTTGGCAGATATGCTCTTCAAACACTTGAACCCGCTTGGATTACATCTAGACAAATAGAAGCAGGGCGACGAGCAATGACACGAAATATACGACGTGGTGGAAAATTTGGGTACGTATATTTCCAGACAAGCCAGTTACAGTAAGACCCGCGGAAACGCGTATGGGTTCTGGGAAAGGATCCCCAGAGTACTGGGTAGCTGTGGTTAAACCAGGTAAAATCCTTTATGAAATGGGTGGTGTACCAGAAAATATAGCCAGAAAGCTATTTCAATCGCGGCATCAAAAATGCCTATAAAACCCAATTCATTATTTCTGAATAGGAATATAGAATGAAAAAGCTAAATAACATTTAAGGATAAAAGATTCTAAGTTTTTTTTGACAAACATATTTTTTTTACTTCGTCCTTTGCACTAAAAGAAGAGATACAAAAATATGATTCAACCACAAACATTTGAATGTAGCAGACAACAGCGGGGCTCGAAAATTGATGTGTATTCGAATAATAGGAGCTAGTAATCGCCGCTATGCTCATATTGGTGACGTTATTGTTGCTGTAATCAAGGAAGCAATCCCAAATACTACTCTAGAAAGATCAGAAGTGGTCAGAGCTGTAATTGTACGTACTTGTAAAGAACTCAAACGTAAGAATGGGACGATAATACGATATGACGACAATGCCGCAGTTGTCATTGATCAAGAAGGAAATCCAAAAGGACTCGCGTTTTTGGGGCGATCCCACGGGAATTGAGACAATTAAACTTTACTAAAATAGTTTCATTAGCTCCTGAAGTATTATAAGACCTAAATATCGATAGTTAATATAGGATAGGATTAAAAAATGGTATTGAAATCAAATTAATTATAATTAATAGATTGTGTATCACGCATATACCCTTAATAATTTTATATATTAATAATTGAATTCATATTTATATATAATTCGTCTCTATTTTTATATAAATAAAAGAAAAATAACATGTTGATTATATCAAAATTATAGAACAATTAAGAATTTTAACTTATCATGGGGAAGACATATTGCTGATATAATAACCTCTATACGAAATGCTGACATGAATGAAAGCAGTTCGGATAGGATCGATATCACCAATAGTGTCCTTTTACCAGATAGTTAATTACTTAATTGTTCTATAATTTTGAAAAATCAACATGTTTTTTTGATTTTTATATAAAAATAGAGACGAAATATAAATTAATATATAAATTCAATTTTAAATTTAAAAGAATAAGGGTATATGGTGATACACAATCTATTAATTATAATTAATTTGATTTCATACCATTTTATCCTATCCTATATTAACTATCGATATTTAGGTCTTATAAACTTCAGGAGCTAATGAAACTAGTTTAGAAATTTTAATTGTCTCAATTCCCGTGGGATCGCCCCAAACGCGAGTCCTTTTGGATTCCTTCTTGATCAATGACACTGCGCAATGTCGCATATCGTATATCGTCCATTCTTAGTTGAGTTCTTTACAGTACGTACAATTACAGCTCTGCCACTTCTGATCTTTCAGAGTAGTATTGGGATTGCTTCCTTGATTACAGCACACAATACGTCACCAATATGAGCAAGCGGCGATTACAGCTCCTATATTCGAATACATCAATTTTCGACCCCGCTGTGTCTGCTACATTCAATAGGTTGTGGTTGAACTATTTTTTGTATCTCTCTTTTAGTGCAAAGGACGAAGTAAAAAAATATTGGTTTGTCAAAAAAACTTAGAATCTTTTTATCCTTAATGTTATTTAGCTTTTCATTCTATATTCCTATTCAAAATAATGAATTGGGTTTTATAGGCCTTTTTGATGCCGCGATTGAAAAGCTTTCTGGCTTCTTTTCTGTACACCACCCATTTCATAAGGATTTTTCCTGGTTTACCCACAAAAGCGTGAAGAGTAAAAAAAAAAAAGAAAGATCAATCGAAAAAAAAAATGGTCGTCCTCAATTAAATTCGTGTAATAAAAAAAAAATTTAAAAATACAAGTACGTACCGTTAATTTCTTTTAGAGTTGTTTATTTTATCTAAAGTAAAAAAAAATCTAATAAAAGGGGCGATTACAGCAAAAATACTCGAAAATACACCAAAATTTAAGAGCCCCCCGTTGTTTTTAAAAATGAACAAAAATTGTTTTTATCAAATGTTGTTTTTTTTTTTCTTTTTAAAAAAAATTTAAAAAAAAAAAAAAAAAAAAAAAAAAAAAAAAAAAAAAAAAAAAAAAAAAAAAAAAAATAAAATTTTTTTTTTTTTTTTTCTTTTTTATTTTTTTTAAAAAAAATGAAATTTTTTTTTTTTATTTTTTTTTTTGAAAATTTGAAAATTTTTTTTTGGCTAAATTTTTTGGTAAACAACCACCAATTAATAAAGGATTTTAAAAGTTTAAACAGCTACCCAGTACTCTGGGGATCCTTTCCCAGAACCCATACGCGTTTCCGCGGGTCTTACTGTAACTGGCTTGTCTGGAAATATACGTACCCAAATTTTTCCACCACGTCGTATATTTCGTGTCATTGCTCGTCGCCCTGCTTCTATTTGTCTAGATGTAATCCAAGCGGGTTCAAGTGTTTGAAGAGCATATCTGCCAAAACAAATACGATTCCCACGAGAGGATATTCCTTTTAGTCTTCCTCGATGTTGTTTACGAAATTTGGTTCTTTTTGGGTTATAGTTGATGGGTTTTTTCTAAATGAGAAATTCCATCTCTACTGCAGAACTGGACGTGAGAGTTTCTTCTCATCCAGCTCCTCGCGAATAAAAGGATTAATTAAGATATAGATGTAGTTAATGATTAATCCTATTAATCATGGTATTTTTTTTTTATTTCATCTTATCTCTTCTAAATTTGTGTATGTCTTTTTTGAAATAGAATCAAAGATCAATTTTATTTCGATTTATTTAAAAATAACGTAATATCATCATTACAAATGTAATTTTTATTAGAGTTAGAATATTATAACAAATCCTTATTTTTTTTTCATTGTTTTTTTCATCTTTTATTACTGTTTTTATTTGAAAAAAAAAACCAATTTTTCGCCGGCGAATATTTACTCTTTCAATATCTATTTAAGTTTGCTGTTTATCCCCCGAGGTCTCAGAATCAAAATCAGAATAGATAATAAAGTTTCTGGTTTATTCCGCCATCCTGTCCAATGAATTACTAAGATTTCTTGTTCACTAGAATCCTATATATTCATGGGTTCCGTCGTTCCCATCGCTTCTTGATTAATCATTAGGCCTGAATTCTACAATGGAGCTTTTACATGAAATTTTGAATTTCTTTTTTTTTTGAGGCAATTTTCTCAGTTTTGATTGTCTCAAGGCTCTTAATTTTTTGTTTTCGGAACAGATTTATCTAATTATTATTATTTATCTAATTATTATGAATGAATCTGTATTGATGCTTTATTACATTGCTTTTCTTACAGTGACCTCATAGATTTTCCAAATTGGAATCATATATCATTAATATTCAATTTTTTCGCTCTTTCTTTCATCCTTCCATTTATCCGCATACTTTTTGATTACCTTTCATAACTTAATAATCATCTTTCTTTATTCTTTTTTTTTAGTCAGTTGCTCCAATGATATGATCAGCCTATCATATCTTGACTAATTTTTGGATCCAGATAATGCGAAGCAATGAGTTGCTTAGGTTATTTATTAATGCTGTAGTTATTAGTTGGTAAGTTCTTTTTTTTTTTTTCGTAATCTAACCCTAAACCAACGAGTCACACACTAAGCATAGCAATTATATCAAAGGAGTTTTGATGGAAATGTTTATTCAACCTTATAGAATTGCTTATTTTTTTTCTTAAACATAAAAAGAAGACTACAAGTTTTTATTTTTATTTCTTTATAGTGTTATACTACATAGTTTTCGTTTTTTATCATTGGATAAAATGTAAAGACAAATAAAGTTTTTTTATTCTTCGTCTACGAATATCCAAATTTTTATTCCTAAAACCCCATAAATAGTTCGAACTGTATAGGAACAATAATCAATTTTAGCTTCAATTGTTTGTAAAGGAACTCTGCCTTCTCTGATCCATTCAACACGTGCAATTTCTTTTCCGTCGATACGTCCTGCAATTTGTACTTGAATTCCTTTTGTATTCGCCTGTTCAGT
>NW_026015584.1:22500-25000 GCF_020379485.1 Brassica napus
ACTAGGGATCAGAAATTGTTGAAGAAAGAACAAGATGTTTCTTTTGTCCCTTCCAGGCGATCGGAAAATAAAGAAATAGTTAATATATTCAAGATAATTACGTATTTACAAAATACCGTCTCAATTCATCCTATTTCATCAGATCTGGGATGTGATACGGTTCCGAAGGATGAACTGGATATGGACAGTTCCAATAAGATTTCATTCTTGAACAAAAATCCATTTTTTTATTTATTTCATCTATTCCATGAACGGAAGAGGGGGGGATACACGTTACGCCACGATTTTGAGTCAGAAGAGAGATTTCAAGAAATGGCAGATCTATTCACTCTATCAATAACCGAGCCGGATCTGGTGTATCATAAGGGATTTGCCTTTTCTATTGATTCCTACGGATTGGATCAAAGACAATTCTTGAAGGAGGTTTTCAACTCCAGGGATGAATTGAAAAAGAAATCTTTATTGGTTCTACCTCCTATTTTTTATGAAGAAAATGAATCTTTTTATCGAAGGATCAGAAAAAATTGGGTCCGGATCTCCTGCGGGAATTTTTTTGAAGATCCAAAACCAAAAGAGTGGTATTTGCTAGCAACAACATAATGGAGGCAGTCAATCAATATAGATTGATCCGAAATCTGATTCAAATCCAATTCCAATATAGTCCCTATGGGTACATAAGAAATGTATTGAATCGATTCTTTTTAATGAAGAGACCTGATCGCAACTTCGAATATGGAATTCAAAGGGATCTAATAGGAAATGATACTCTGAATCATAGAACTATAATGAAAGATACGATCAACCAACATTTATCGAATTTGAAAAAGAGTCAGAAGAAATGGTTCGATCCTCTTATTTTTCTTTCTCGAACCGAGAGATCCATAAATCGGGATCCTAATGCATATAGATACAAATGGTCCAATGGGAGCAAGAATTTCCAGGAGCATTTGAAACATTTCGTTTCTGAGCGGAAGAGCCGTTTTCAAGTAGTGTTCGATCGATTATGTATTAATCAATATTCGATTGATTGGTCTGAGGTTATTGATAAAAAAGATTTGTCTAAGTCACTTCGTTTCTTTTTGTCCAAGTTACTTCGTTTTTTGTCCAAGTTACTTCTCTTTTTGTCTAACTCACTTCCTTTTTTCTTTGTGAGTTTCGAGAATATCCCCATTCATAGGTCTGAGATCCACATCTATGAATTGAAAGGTCCGAACGATCAACCCTGCAATCAGTTGTTAGAATCAATAGGTCTTCAAATCGTTCATTTTAAAAAATTGAAACCCTTTTTATTGGATGATCATAATACTTCTCAAAAATCGAAATTCTTGATCAATGGAGGAACAATATCACCATTTTTGTTCAATAAGATACCAAAGTGGATGATTGACTCATTCCATACTAGAAAGAATCGCAGGAAATCTTTTGATAACACGGATTCCTATTTCTCAATCGTATCCCACGATCAAGACAATTGGCTGAATCCCGTGAAACCATTTCAGAGAAGTTCATTGATATCTTCTTTTTCTAAAGCAAATCGACTTCGATTCTTGAATAATCCACATCACTTCTGCTTCTATTGTAACAAAAGATTCCCTTTTTATGTGGAAAAGGCCCGTCTCAATAATTCTGATTTTACGTATGGACAATTCCTCACTATCTTGTTCATTCACAACAAAATATTTTCTTCGTGTGGTGGTAAAAAAAAACATGCTTTTTTGGAGAGAGATACTATTTCACCTTCGTCAATCGAGTCACAGGTATCTAACATATTCATATCTAACGATTTTCCACAAAGTGGTGACGAAAGGTATAACTTGTACAAATCTTTCCATTTTCCAATTCGATCCGATCCATTAGTTCGTAGAGCTATTTACTCGATTGCAGACATTTCTGGAACACCTCTAATAGAGGGACAAAGAGTAAATTTGGAAAGAACGTATTGTCAAACTCTTTCAGATATGAATCTATCCGATTCAGAAGAGAAGAGCTTGCATCAGTATCTCAATTTCAATTCAAACGTGGGTTTGATTCACACTCCATGTTCTGAGAAATATTTACAGAGGAAAAAACGGAGTCTTTGCCTAAAAAAATGCGTTGACAAAGGGCAGATGGATAGAACCTTTCAACGAGATAGTGCTTTTTCAACTCTCTCAAAATGGAATCTATTCCAAACATATATGCCATGGTTCTTTACTTCGACAGGGTACAAATATCTAAATTTGATATTTTTAGATATTTTTTCAGACCTATTGCGGATACTAAGTAGCAGTCAAAAATTTGTATCCATTTTTCATGATATTATGTATGGATTAGATATATCATGGCGAATTCTTCAGAAAAAATTGTGTCTTCCACAAAGGAATCTGATAAGTGAGATTTCGAGTAAGTCTTTACATAATCTTCTTCTGTCCGAAGAAATGATTCATCGAAATAATGAGTCATCGTTGATATCGACACATCTGAGATCGCCAAATGTTCGTGAGGTCCTCTATTCAATCCT
>NW_026015585.1:5000-15000 GCF_020379485.1 Brassica napus
TATATATATCTATTATATCTATCGCTTTTTTTTACATATAGTATGATTACCGGCCGAATCAGCATATTTTTCGAAGCCCCGTAACTCTTCCTCAGCCAGGCTTGGGCAGAGCAGAATAGCAGAGCAAGTACAAGTATTAGTAGCATAGAAAAAATGCGTTCCTCATCATTAAGTCATTAAATGAATATGTTTGCGCGCGGTAATTGTGAACTCTCGGGAGAATCGATGACTGCATCAAAGATGCACTTGTTAGTACACCTGCAAATTCTGAATTGGCTAGTTGTAAATAGCCCCAGGACTATGGAATAAAGGATTATCCCGGACCTACACCGAGGTATTGACGGTGATTCTCAAATATCACAGAACAGAATGTGATACGATGAGATAGAATGCAATAGAAATTTTTCGGAAGAAAGGGAGGATCTGGACAAAATCGATGAAATGGAAGAAATCGGAGTGAATGGAAAAGACAAAATTAATAAGGATGATGAATTCCACGTTCGAACATACTATAACTATAAAACAGTTTCTGAAAATCGAGATGGAAATAAAGAAAATTCTAATTTAGAATTTTTCAAAATAAAAAAAAAAGAGGATCGTTAAAAAAATCAATACATAGCACAAATACAAGAACAGATAAGAAGAGATGCGACTTCCACCTATATATTTGTTACTTCTCCTACAAAGAAACTTGTAATACCTACTCCATTTGTAATTCCATCAATGATTCGTTTATCAAAAAAATTCGTTTGTTTTGCTAATTTTCTTATACTTTCAGTTAAAGATTTTTTAAAAAAAGTATCTATGTAACCACGATTATATGACCAATTATATACAAAATTTATTGGTTTTTCCCACCTAATTCTTTTAGAACTCCACTTTTGAAATGAATTAAGTAAAGTTAAATTTAATCTAGATGAATAAAAAGGCTTATATAAACAGTATGCTATAAATATTCCAAACAAAGCTATACTGACTGAAAAAATTGCATTTTTCAAAAATTCATACCAATCTACAAAATTTTCTGAATTGGTATGCAAAAGGTTTATCGACGGCGTTAATAATTTTGATAATATATCAAAGTCTATTCCTTCTTGATTGAAAGGAATTCCTATGGCTCCAATAAACAAAGTAAATAAAAGCAATACAAGCATAGGAAATAGAATAGTATTGTCTGATTCATGGGGATAATAGAAAGTTCTTGTATTAAGTCCAAAATTTTCAACAGTAATAAAAGTTTGATTTCTTACATTATTACTAATTTTATATGTTTTATTGCCAAAAAAAGAAGCTCTTTTCGTATTATTCATTGTTAATAATGGTACTAACCCAAAATTCCTATTAAGTTTTTTATCTTCTTCTTTACCCCATAAAGAAATTGAATAGAAGGAGCTACTTTTTTTTCCACTATAATTTATAAAATAAGTGTTTAAATGGCCTTCAAAAGTAAGTAAATAAATCCGAAACATATAAAATGCGGTTAATCCCGCTGTTGAACAAGCTATTATTGCAAAAATTGGCGAAAATAACAAACTATCATTAAGAATTTCATCTTTAGACCAAAAACAAGCAAGGGGGGGAATACCACAAAGTGAGAGTGTTCCTACTAAAAAGGCAGTTTTTGTAATCGGCACATGTTTTGTCAAACCACCCATAAGAATCATATTCTGACTTTTATCAGGAGAATAGCCAACTATAGCTTCCATTGAATGAATAATGGATCCAGATCCTAAAAACAACAAAGCTTTCGAATAAGCATGAGTAATCAAATGAAATAAAGCGGATCTATAAGACCCCATACCTAGAGCTAACATCATATAACCCAGTTGAGACATTGTAGAATAGGCTAAACCTCTCTTAATATCTTTTTGAGCAAGAGCTAAAGTGGCTCCTAAGAGTACTGTTATTATACCTATCAAAGATATTATATACATTATAGAAGGGATAACTATAAAAAGAGGAAGAAGACGAGCTACAAGAAAAATTCCCGCTGCTACCATAGTAGCAGCATGTATAAGAGCCGAAATAGGAGTAGGGCCCTCCATGGCATCCGGCAACCATACATGAAGAGGAAATTGTGCAGATTTAGCAATAGGACCCACAAATAATAGAAATGCACACAAAGTAAGGAATAAGAGATTTATTCTATTATTTAATATTAAATTATTGAATATTTCGAACAAATCTTGAAATTCGAAACTGCCAGTTATCCAATAAAGACCTAAAATTCCTAATAATAAACCAAAATCCCCTACACGATTGGTTACAAAAGCTTTTTGACAGGCATTCGCTGCAATAGGTCGTGTGAACCAAAAACCTATTAATAAATACGAACACATTCCAACTAATTCCCAAAAAAAATAAACTTGGATCAAATTAGAACTAGTAACTAATCCTAACATTGAAGTATTAAAAAAACCCATATAAGCAAAAAACCTCAGATATCCTTGATCATGAGACATATAATTATCACTATAAATCAGAACCAAAATTCCAACAGTTGTAATTAATATTGACATAATAGAAGTAAGTGGATCAATAAAGTAACCGAACTCAAAAGAAAATTCATTATTTATGGTCCAAGACCATACATTTTGATGAATGCAACTTAGAAAAATTTGTTGAATAGATAGATAGAGCGAAAAGATCATAACTATACTTAACAAAAAAATACTCAGAAACGTCCACATACGTCGAAGGTTTTTTGTTGCTGTCGGAAAAAGTAGAAGTCCAGCTCCGAGTAAAATAGGTACTGGAAGTGGAATGAAAGGGATGATCCATGAATATTGATATGTATGTTCCATAAAATAAAAAACCCTTTTTATTTTATTCTTAAATTATTATTTCTTATTCACTGGTTTGTATATATATATATTTTTTTCAAAGGGGATAATAAAAAAGCGCATTTTTTCAAACTTAAATAGAAATTTTTTCGAATTAGTATAATCCTTCATAAACCTTTGAAAAGAAATATATTCAAATCAAAAAATTAGAAGTTATTAACTAATATTACTAAGTTACTGTAAAAAAAACGATTTGTCTTTTTTTTTTTTACTACTAAAAAAAATTTTGATTTTATGCAGATACAGAAAAAGTGAATTATAATTCCGTATTACAATAATTATATACATATATTAAGAATAGAACAAAGATTTACACGACAAAAAAATACTTAATATTAAGTATAAAAAAAAGTTATTTGGGTTTGATTATTTAGAATTATTATTGAATTATGGAATTTAGTGATTGTCTTCCAGTACACTAAGTGAGCTTTTTTTTTTCAAGAAATATTATTATAATCGATATTTTTTTTTACATATGAAGTGAAGAAATTTAAAAATTTTTTCTAATATAATCTAAATCTATCAGTATAGATTAATTAAATGAGCACTCTTATACGGATTTAAAACGTTAAATACAAAAAATTTTTCAAGAAAAAGGGAAAAAATAGTTGGGTTTTAAACTTTTGAATGTCTGTTTTGTTTGAAAAATAATATATAATAAAATTTGAAAGAAAAAAATTACTCAATATGGAGTACGAAAGAATAGAATAATAAATGTCTTTGACATCCAATTATACCACTGAAAAACTTTTTTCATTTTTGAATGGCAGTTCCAAAAAAACGTACTTCTATCTCGAAAAAGCGTATTCGTAAAAAAATTTGGAAAAGGAAGGGATATTGGACATCGTTGAAAGCTTTTTCCTTAGGGAAATCGCTTTCTACAGGTAATTCAAAAAGTTTTTTTGTACAACAAAATAAATAAAAAACACTAGAATCATTAGAATTAGCCTAACGTAAAAACCAATTTTTAGAATACATATAAATTAAAAAAATCTATAGGAACCAAAAAAAAAAAAAAAAAAGATAATATATATATATACGAAATATACGAAAGATTCCTATTGATTTTGTAAAAAAAAGGGGGGGTTATTACTTTCCCCATCAATAAAAAAATAAATAAAGATCTTGTATTTCCTCTTAACTAGGAAATACAAGATCTTTTAGCGAAATCAACAGGTTCTTTAAATTAATTTAAGTCAAAAATTTTTCACTTTATACCTTTAGGAATTATTATTTCTCTTAATTCTTATATTCTTTACTTGGAATCAAAGTTATAAAAGTATCTATCCACGATTAAGTGAATATTAGATACTAATAAGTAATAATATATGATATTTTTTTTAAGCGATCAAAAAATATTATGTTTGTACAATATAAAAAGATGCATGAAAATAGATATTTTGACAATTGTTGTTTTTCATTTTTCTTGAGCAACTTAGGCAAATTTTAGTTAAAATTTCTAAGGATTTTGGAGAAGTTTTAATTTTTAGAAAAAGCATTTTTTTAGTAATAAAATCAATTTTAAATTCCATTAAATTAGCTTCTTTATTAAAATTTGAATCTCGACGATTGAGTAAAAACTTGTTAGTATTATTTTGAACAAGTTGCCGCTATGGTGAAATTGGTAGACACGCTGCTCTTAGGAAGCAGTGCTAGAGCATCTCGGTTCGAGTCCGAGTAGCGGCATAAGATCTTATAAAAGAGATATTATAAGTTTTATAATCAAATTAATACCCGACTTGTTTTCTAAAATCGGGTAAAACCTAGTATTAATTTATTAATTTTTAACAAATTTTTTATGATTTTTTCAATTTTAGAGCATATATTAACTCATATATCTTTTTCGGTCGTTTCAATTGTACTACTAATTTATTTTTTAACTTTATTAGTTAATTTAGATGAAATCATAGGATTTTTTGATTCATCAGATAAAGGAATCGTAATTACGTTTTTTGGTATAACAGGATTATTATTTACGCGTTGGATTTATTCAGGACATTTTCCATTAAGCAATTTATATGAATCATTAATTTTTCTTTCATGGGCTTTTGCAATTATTCATATAGTTTCCTATTTTAATAAAAAAAAAAAAAATCACTTAAACGCAATAACTGCGCCAAGTGCTATTTTTATTCAGGGTTTTGCTACTTCAGGTCTTTTAAACAACATGCCTCAGTCTGCAATATTAGTACCAGCTCTCCAGTCCCAGTGGTTAATGATGCACGTAAGTATGATGATATTAGGCTATGGCGCTCTGTTATGCGGATCATATTATCAATAGCTCTTCTAGTCATTACATTTCGCAAGGTCGGATCTACTTTTTGGAAAAAGAATATGAAAAATAAAATGTTATTAAATGAATTATTTTCTTTTGATGTACTTTACTACATAAATGAAAGAAATTCTATTTTACTACAACAAAATATTAATTTTAGTTTTTCTAGAAATTATTATAGGTATCAATTGATTGAACAATTAGATTATTGGAGTTTTCGTATTATTAGTCTCGGATTTATCTTTTAACCGTCGGCATTCTTTCAGGAGCTGTATGGGCTAATGAAACATGGGGTTCATATTGGAATTGGGATCCGAAAGAAACCTGGGCATTTATTACTTGGACCATCTTCGCAATTTATTTACATATTAAAACAAATAGGAATGCTCGAGGTATAAATTCTGCAATTGTGGCTTCGCTAGGTTTTCTTTTAATTTGGATATGCTATTTTGGCGTCAATCTTTTAGGAATAGGTTTACATAGTTATGGTTCATTTACATCGAATTAACTAAAACATTAAAAAAAAAAGAAAAGAATCCAAATAAAAAAAATAGCATCTATATATAACTTCATCTAAGTTAAGAAATCTAATTTAGTTTTAGTAGTAAATCATCAAGAACCTTTTGAATCAAGTAGTACAATGATTCAAAAGGTTCTCACAATACAAAAAGCAAAGACTTCTTATTATAATTCAATTTAATGTTTTTTTTTATTTCCTGAAAACTATCCATAAAAATAATTAGATAAAATGGATTCGACCTTGTCACTTGCTAATGAGAGCACAAAATCAGGATAAATCCCAATACCAATTATGGGTAGAAGAATAGAGATTGAAAGAAATAACTCTCGGGGTCCAGAATCAAAAAAAGAAAAGTTTTTGGCATTAATTAACTTGTATCCATAGAACATTTGACGTGACATAGATAATAAATATATAGGAGTTAATATCATTCCAATTGCCATTACAAAAATAATTAAAATTTTTGAAATTAAGAAATATTTTTGGCTGGTAATTATTCCAAAAAAAACGATTAATTCGGCAACAAAACCACTCATGCCCGGTAATGCAAGGGAAGCCATCGATAAGATAGTGAACATTGTAAATATCTTTGGAATGGAGATAGCCATTCCACCCATTTCATCAAGATAAACAAGCCGGATTCTATCATAACTAGTTCCTGCCAAGAAAAAAAGTGCAGCGCCAATAAATCCATGAGAGATTATTTGTAAAATAGCTCCATTAAGCCCAGGATCCGTTATAGAACCAATACCTATAATTATAAAACCCATATGAGATACAGAAGAATAGGCTATTCTCTTTTTTAAATTACGTTGACCGGGAGATGTTGAAGCTGCATAAATTATTTGGATTGTACCGACTACCATCAACCAAGGAGAAAACATAGAATGAGCGTGAGGTAATAATTCCATATTGATTCGAACCAATCCATATGCTCCCATTTTTAATAAGATTCCAGCGAGAAGCATACAGGTACTGTAATGTGCCTCGCCGTGGGTGTCAGGTAACCAAGTATGTAAAGGTATAATCGGTGATTTGACGGCAAAAGCAATAAGAAATCCAATATAAAAGAGTATTTCGAGTGTGACCGGATAGGCTTGATTCCCTAATAGTTCTAAATTTAATGTTGGTTCGTTCGAACCATATAAACTTATACCTAAAACTCCTATTAATAAAAAAATAGAACTTCCTGCAGTGTATAAAATAAATTTTGTAGCTGAATACAAACGTTCTTTCCACCCCACATGGATAAAAGGAGATAAACGGGAATTAATTCTAATTCCCACATGATGAAAAAAAGTAAAATATCCCGAGAAGAAAACGATCCTATTTGGCCGCTGTACATTGCTAACATCAGGAAATAGAATAATCGGGAATCCCGAGTAACTGGAAAAGCCGCTAAAGTAGCTAAAGTAGTAATAAATCCGGTCAGTAAAATCGTTCCTATAGAAAGTCCATCTATTCCCAGTCTCCAATAAAAATCAAAAAGATTGATCCATTTATAATCTTCGGACAGTTGAATTAATGGATCGTCCAGTTTAAAATTATAACAAAAAGCGTAAGTCGTTAGAAGAAGTTCTAAGATACAAATGCATATAGTATACCACTTATTAACTTTATTTCCCCTATGCGGGAGAAATAACATTAATGAACCGGCAGATATTGGAAAAACAACAATTATTGTTAACCAAGGAAAATCATTCGTGGTAAAGACAAGATACACCAGGTCCAAAGAACGCGTACTCAAAAAAATATATAAATAAAAAAATATAATTGAACTTTTTTGAGTACGAGTACTTGTCAATAAAAAAAATAAAATGTATTCCAAATTTATTCAAATCAGGTTTTCGGTAACGTATTAATAAGCTAGACCCATGCTTCGAGTTGTTTCATGCCATAAATAAACTCGAACGCTCAAAAAATCCGTTGGACAGGCAGATTCACATCTCTTACAACCAACACAATCCTCGGTTCTTGGGGCAGAAGCTATTTGCTTAGCTTTACATCCATCCCAAGGTATCATTTCTAATACGTCTGTAGGACATGCTCGGACACACTGAGTACATCCTATACAGGTATCATAAATTTTTACTGAATGTGACATAGGATCTATAGTTTTTTAATGTCATAAATTTTCAATCTAGTAAACTTATAACTAAATGATATATTAAATTAAAATACTAGATGAAGCAATGATTTCTTTTAATAGAATTTTTTAATGAATTCTGGCTCAATTGGTAAAAAATGGGGCTAAAATACTTTGATTTCTTAAATTTTCACAAATTTAATCTAGTAAGTCATAACCTATCATATATGCAAATTTAAACCTATAATTTTTTGATTTATGCTACTTATTTAATAAGGTCGATTGGTTGATGCGAGTTGATTTTCTGTTACGATAAATTGACGAGACTATAGCTAATCCAATAGCTGCTTCAGCGGCTGCAATTGCTATAACAAAAATGCAGAAAATATCCCCTTTTAGTTGGGAATTATCAAAAAAATCAGCAAATGTTACGAGATTCATATTAACTGCATTGAGTATAAGTTCAAGGCACATAAGAGCCCTAACCATATTTCGACTCGTGATCAATCCATAAAGACCAATCAAAAATAAATAGGCACTCAAAACAAGTACATGTTCGAGTATCATTGAGCAACTCCTTATCAATTTTGATTCATTATCAATATGAATAATAAAAACAATTCACCGGATTCAATCAACTAGAATATAACAACAAAGTACGAATAAAAACTATATTAGGGAAAAAATTTCAAAATATATAAAATATAAAAATTTATATTTAAAAAATGAAATAGTATTCAATCAAATTGAATGAACGGAAAAAAATATCATAACATACACAAACACAAAGTTTTCTTTGGTCTTTACTAATTGGAACCTTTTTTATTGACGAGCCACAGAAATTGCACCTATCAAAGCAACTAAAAGAATTATTGAAATGAGTTCAAATGGAAGAAAAAAATCTGTTGATAAATGAATTCCTATTTGTTGACTATTACTTATTAAATCTTGTTCTAAAATCTGGTTTAATCTTGTAGTCCAAATAACCCCGTACCATGACGTATCGAGAATAGTAGAAATTAATGAAAAAAGAATAGTTGTACAAACCACTGAAGTAATCCCATTCCCAACAGTCCACAGATTGAAATCTATGGAATATTCGGAATCATTCATGAACATCACAGCAAATATGATTAAAACATTTATGGCTCCCACGTAAATAAGGAGTTGTGCAGCAGCTACAAAATGGGAATTTGCTAGAATATACAATAAAGATATACAAACAAGAACAAATCCTAAGGAAAAGGCTGAAAATATGGGTTAGGAAGTAATACCACTCCCAGACCTCCTACTAGAAGACCAGATCCCAGAAAAACTAAAAGAAAATCATGTATTTTTCCAGGCAAATCCATTATATTATTAAAAAAAAGAAAAATAGAAATCCTTTTCATGACCTTATTAATTTAACCGGGGAATTTTTTTTTAATATGTTTCTAATAGAGTGAAATTAGAATCTAATGAATATTAATTGATGTAGATACAATTATTAGACAGTTTCGCTTTTTTATTCTAATATTTTCAACCTATCTATTTCAAGCAAGATAATAATTACGAAAATATTATATTAAAAGGATGAGCCTTAATACTTAATATTATTCTATAAATACAAGTTTTTAATTAAATTCTTTATATAATATAATTCAACAGTTTTGCATTCTTTTTTTAATAAAATAATGGGTTTACCCATTTTTTGTTTGAGGTGAATTCAAAATTGTTCGAATAGTATAATCGTCAATTACTGACATTGGTAAACGCCCCAAAGCGATTTGATTATAATTCAACTCGTGACGATCATAAGTTGAAAACTCATATTCTTCAGTCATTGACAAACAATTTGTTGGACAATACTCAACACAATTACCACAAAATATACAAATTCCAAAATCAATACTGTAATTAAGCAATCGTTTTTTTCGAATATTAGTTTCCAATTTCCAATCAACAACCGGCAGATCTATAGGACATACTCGAACACATACTTCACAAGCAATGCATTTATCAAATTCGAAATGGATTCGACCGCGGAAACGTTCTGATGTTATTAATTTTTCATAGGGATATTGAATAGTTACAGGTAAACGATTTGTGTGGGATAAGGTAATCATGAAACCCTGACCAATATACCTTGCAGCTCGTAGGGTTTGTTGACCATAATTCATGAACCCGGTTATCATAGGAAGCATATTGTAATTATCTATGAATAATTTGATCTTTGTTTCTTTCTCTTGTTTAAAACAAGTAATGAATATCTTGGATTGATTTTCAATTTAGAGTGA
>NW_026015587.1:0-7500 GCF_020379485.1 Brassica napus
TTTCTATCAGTTAATTGAAAGAGCCAATGCCAAAAAAAATGCATGTTGGGTCTTTGAAAGAGTTCGAATCATTTTGATAATAATAAGTTCGAGCTCTTTTACCGAAGCAGGTCTACGGTTCGAATCCGTATAGCCCTAACTAATAAATTTATTCTAATAAAATGACATTCAGCAATCAAATAATTGGATAATTTTGAATTTTTATTGTATTCTTTATTTCTAACTGGTTACTTTCAATTTGTGGGTTCATAAAAAAAACTCCCAGACCCTAAACCATAAGTCCTGGGGGTCGTTCAGATAAAACGGAAAACCAAATTTGATTTCATTTGATTTCAGTGGATCCAATCACTATCTATAGATATATCTAGATAGATACTTATTAATTTAGAATAAACGTTTTTTATTCATTCATTTTCATAGTCGTAAGTGGATTTTTGATACGTCATAATTTTAAAACGAGATATTTTTATCAATTTGTTTTATTTTTAAATAAAACATAAAGCAAATTTAAGAAACAGAAATAAAAAAAATTACTAGTTATTAATCATATTAATATTATATTATTAATATGAGAAAACTATTAGTAATAGAAACATGGAAATATTAAGTAATAAGTGTACTGAAAATAAGATTAAATCAAATAATCTAAAAGGAGACGTCTACCACAGCAACCAAACGAAAATAAATGATTCGATAACTGAATTTTTGTTTGACGCAAGAGTTATATATACCTTGCCCAATCCACTCCGATTGGAATTGACTAAGCGGGTATTTTTCCACATTCATAGGAGTTCGTCTATGTTCTGCTTTACGAATATGATATTTTCTGGGCATTTTTAATAATATCAAGTGCTATTCCTGTTTTGGCATTTCTAATTTCCGGGGTTTTATCTCCAATTACGAAGGGGCCGGAGAAACTTTCTAGTTATGAATCAGGTATAGAACCGATCGGGGATGCTTGGTTACAATTTAGAATCCGTTATTATATGTTTGCTCTAGTTTTTGTTGTTTTTGATGTTGAAACCGTTTTTCTGTATCCGTGGGCAATGAGTTTCGATGTACTAGGGGTATCCGCTTTTATAGAAGCTTTCATTTCGTGCTTATCCTAATTCTTGGTTTAGTTTATGCATGGCGAAAAGGAGCGTTGGAATGGTCTTAGTTCGTTTCCTGAATACTTGTACAATAACAATAAAAAAAAAGAAAAAAAAAAACCATTGAAACAATTATGAATTCCATTAAGTTTCCCGTACTTGATCGAACAACAAAAAACTCAGTTATTTCAACTACGTTAAATGATCTTTCAAATTGGTCAAGACTTTCCAGCCTATGGCCGCTTCTTTATGGTACCAGTTGTTGTTTTATTGAATTTGCCTCATTAATAGGCTCCCGATTTGACTTTGATCGTTATGGGCTAGTACCAAGATCAAGTCCTAGACAGGCGGACCTTATTTTAACAGCAGGTACAGTAACAATGAAAATGGCTCCTTCTTTAGTGAGATTATATGAACAAATGCCTGAACCAAAGTATGTTATTGCTATGGGAGCGTGTACAATTACAGGGGGATGTTCAGTACCGATTCTTATAGTACTGTTCGAGGGGTTGATAAGCTAATTCTGTAGATGTCTATTTGCCGGGTTGTCCACCTAAACCAGAGGCTGTTATAGACGCTATAACAAAGCTTCGTAAGAAAATAGCTAGAGAAATCTATAGGATCGAATTAGACCTCAACGGGGTAATCGGTGTTACTACCAATCACAAGTTTTTTGTTGTACGCAGTACACAGACTGGAAATTATGATCAAGAATTACTCTATCCACCATCATCTACTTCAGAGATCTCTACTGAAACATTTTTTATACAAAAGCCCAGTTCTTCCACGAATTAGTGAATTAGGGAGGATTTGAGAGAATAAGAAAAAAATCTTCATAAATTAGAACTCATGGTAAATGTGAAATACTTAAATTTATATAAAAAAGGTGTGGGGGAAATAAAAAAGATGCAGGGCACTTTGTCCGTTTGGCTAGCCAAACGCGGGCTGGTTCATAGATCGTTGGGCTTCGATTACCAAGGAATAGAGACTTTACAAATAAAGCCCGAAGATTGCATTCTATTGCTGTAATTTATATGTATATGGTTACAATATTTACGTTCCCAATGTGCCTATGATGTGGCACCAGGTGGCCTCTTAGCCAGTGTGTATCATCTTACGAGAATAGAATATGGTGTCAATCAAGCGGAAGAAGTTTGCATAAAAGATTTACTCACAGGAGTAATCCCAGAATTCCATCTGTTTTCTGGGTTTGGAAAAGTACGGATTTCAAGAACGGGAATCTTATGATATGTTAGGAATCACTTATGATAGCCATCCGCGGCTGAAACGGATCTTAATGCCCGAAAGTTGGATAGGGTGGCCTTTACGTAAGGATTATATTGCCCCCAATTTTTTGAAATACAAGATGCTTATTGAATGATAAAAATTTGAATGATAAAAATGAGTCTTAGTTTCTACAACTACGGACCTTCGCGGAATATTTTGAATTCGAGTCGTTTTTAGATCAAACAAACAGAAGAATTAAGGTCTTATTCATATTATTATAGATAGCTTAATCTCCAATTTGAAAGATACTTTTTTCCTAAAAGCCGAGCCAATAGGATGAACTAAAAAAAAAAAAAGAGTTCTGCATTATGAACTTTGTATCGCGCACATAACTTAGTCAACTTTGTCACATAACTGGGAATGAATAAATAAGATTGGAAAGCAATACAATAAATGGGGGGGTTAAAATTCTATTTCTATTGTATCTAATCTAATGAATCTTGGGGGTATTTCTGCCCTCAACGATAGATACTATAGATAGATATAGATAGATAGATATAGATCTTTTTTTTTTTACTTTTTTTTATTCTTTCAACCAGAACTTTCCTTTCGAATATGTATTAGGTATAAAGTCTTATACATTTTTTTTGAACGGATGGATCCACAACATGAACAAAAAAGAGAGGGGGATAAAGGATTATTGCACTTTTTTACTAAAGATACGTTTAATTTGAAGACTATAAACTTATCAAAATTAATCAATCCTATGCCAAGAACCAGATTGAACTGGTGACACGAGGATTTTCAGTCCTCTGCTCTACCAACTGAGCTATCCCGGCCATTACCGAAGTATCATTCTCATTTTATGAGATGACTTAGGTCTATGTCAATTAAAAGAAACGCAAAAGTAGTAAATGAAAAAAGTTTTGGACCGGGAATTTATTGGATCTTCGAAAAGAAGACTTTCTAAGTTTAGAATGAAAAATTATTTAGATTCGAAATAATTCAAATCGATAGTTCTTTCTCATTTGTATATGTATGATATATCCCACAAGACTTGTATATAATAAGAAAGAAATTCGAGTTTGTAAAAGTGTCGGATGAATGAAAAAAGATCAATGAATCTTGAATAACTAAAAAAAGGGTAAGGTGTCAAACAGACTTTTTTAGGGAGTAGGGTTGGGGATAGAGGGACTTGAACCCTCACGATTTTAAAAGTCAACGGATTTTCATCTTACTATAAATTTCATTGTTGTCAGTATGACATGTAGAATGGGACTCTATCTTTATTCTCGTCCGATTAATAAGTTCCACCAAGGATCTATCAGACTATGAAGTGAATCGTTTGATTCAACACAAGGGATTGAACTCCATTTGTTAGAACAGCTTCCATTGAGTCTCTGCACCTATCCCGCTTTCTAAACTCTGGTTTGTTCGCGTAACCCAGGATTTGGCTCAGGATTGCCCATTGTTAATTCCAGGGTTTCTCTGAATTTGAAAGTTATCACTTAGTAGGTTCCATACCAAGGCTCAATCCAATTAAGTCCGTAGCGTCTACCAATTCCGCCATATCCCCCTTTTGCTTTGAGATTAGGATCTCATTATGATGTCTTTCCACTTTTTCTTATGACGAAACCTTGGAATTCATTACATACAGATACTTATTTATTTCTTTGGTATCTTCTTGCATTTTTTTTAGCCCCATCCATATTGATTTAGTTTAATCAACAAAGATTCTATCATTTTGTTGCAATTCAATATGGTTATATATTAGAGAACATATATATGTTCTTCCTTTTCTCATCGTTGTCTTCAATTTTAAGAAATAGTCGAACGGTCGATTCGTTTTTTTACTTCCATGAAAAGAAATTATGATCATTATTGAAACTTAGAATTCTACAATGTGCAATGTAAAAAGATTATAAGTCTACTTCGTAGATTTGAAATTCGAATAATTCTAAAAAAGTATATTCGAAATGAATATTCGAATATTCATTCTAATAATTTAATTCTATAAAATAATAAAGAATATAAAAAGAGAAAAAGTATCAAATAATATAATTGCATGAGGTTAGAACAAAAAAACCAAGAATTTCAAATCAGATATCATTTAACTTTAAAAAAAAAGCTTTCCGGTCTAATTAAAATTTTCTTATTTAGAAATCATGAAATCAAAATTAGAAAGTCGATATATTGCTATATTATATTAATTCATTAAGGTTTTGTTTTATTTATTTAATGATAGTCACTATTTATTTGAGCTATATTCTGTTCTAGAATATCGAAAATATGATGAATTCTAAATAGATAAGGAAAAATATGAATAGAATAGTTAATTAATACGATCTAGTAGTTTAGTGAATTGTATACACTATTTAGTTGAGCCCGCTTAGCTCAGAGGTTAGAGCATCGCATTTGTAATGCGATGGTCATCGGTTCGATTCCGATAGCCGGCTTTTACATAGTTTTTCATTTTTTTTACATGATTTTTAATGTACTTTCAAAAAAAAATAAGATTGAAAAGACTTCTTTCACCTTTTTCCAAGAGTTACCACGCCATTTATATTATGTCATATAAACTTCCATATAGGAATATATATTGGGGTAAAAGGGTTAGATCTTGGCAAAATAAATGAAGAAAATAAGGAAAATTTTTGTGATTTATTGATTATATATATTGTATATACAATAAAAAAAATCTGTATTGAGAGAATATATCTTCTGACTCTTTGTATTCCAATAGTTTATTGGAGTGGATTTTACGTTATTTATCATTATCATTTAGTTCAGTTTTAATTTGTTTAGTTTTTGTACAATCAATAAAAAAAAGGAGTCTTTATGTCACGTTACCGAGGGCCTCGTTTTAAAAAAATACGCCGTCTGGGGGCTTTACCGGACACTAGTAAAAGGCCTAGGGCAGGAAGCGATCTTAGAAACCAATCACGCTCCGGAAAAAAATCTCAATATCGTATTCGTTTAGAAGAAAAACAAAAATTGCGTTTTCATTAGGTCTTACAGAACGCCAATTACTTAATATGTTCGTATCGCCGGAAAAGCTAAGGGGTCAACGGGTCAAGTTTTATTACAATTACTTGAAATGCGTTTGGATAACATCCTTTTTCGTTGGGTATGGCTTTGACTATTCCTCAAGCGCGCCAATTAGTTAACCATGGGCATATTTAGTTAATGGTCGTATAGTTGATATACCAAGTTATCGATGCAAACCCCGAGATATTATTACAGTGAAGGATGAACAAAACTCTAGAACTTTGGTTCAAAATCTTCTTGAGTCATCTGCCCCCGAGGAATTGCAAACCATCTGACTCTTCACACATTCCAATATGAAGGGTTAGTCAATCAAATAATAGATAGGAAATGCGTCGGTTTGAAAATAAATGAATTGCTTGTCGTAGAATATTACTCTCGCCAGACTTAAAAAAACCTAAGTGAAGTAAAAAAAAATCACTAAAAACAAGAGTTCGGACAACTCCCCTTTGCCCGCTTTTTTGATTAAAACTAAAAAGGGACAAGGTAAGGGATTTTGTCGGGGAATTTTTTCCTATTCATGTTCATAGATTGGTAGGGAGGTTGGATCCCTTGTTTGCTCTTCCCAGCATTTTCCATAGCAAAGAAATGTAGATTTATATCTATTTTTTTTATTTGATTTGATCGTTGTGGTCAATCACGTAAGATTGGTTATTTAGTTGAAAGTACGGAAAGAGAGGATTCGAACCCTCGGTAAACAAAAGTCTACATAAACAGTTCAATGTTACGCCTTCAACCACTCGGCCATCTCTCCGACATCAGGATTATGACTGAGTACCGGGTGAATAGCGAGTTATTCATCGTTTTTTAGATTATGGTAATAGATACCTTTTTTGATCAGAAAAATTGAAGTAGATAGAATATTTTTTTAAAAAACGAGTCCGCTTTTATGTTAGTTCGTCCTATTAAATTCCTTTGTTTGTGAGAATTTCTCACAAAAGAAAAGTTAAAGGAAATAAAAAGAGTTATAGAATGGATTACTACCTATGCAAAGATCGCGTATAAATGGAAATTTTTTGATAAACCTTTACAATTGTAGCCGATATCTTATTACGTCATTCGACAACGTCGGAGAAAAAGGGCATTTACTTATTACAGAGATGGTGCGATTTGATTATCATTATCATTTTTTTCTAGTTTCACCGATTTGGAATAGAAAAAAATGAGTATGAAAAAAATCTACGCTTTGAAGGTGAAGTTGATATATAAAAAAGGTAATCCCTTCGTCATGTAGCCACGATTGTGCAATCCTTAGGATGCTTCATACGAATTCTAGTATTGACCAAAGGTTTTTTACCTACGGTCCCGTAGTCAGATCAATCCTAATAGAAGAATAAAGACGAATAGGAGGATAGGGACGAAAATACGCCGAGAACTCAACAACACGAAAACTTCTTCAAAAGATTCCTTTCTTTCTTCTTATTTGGGATATGGACTAATTAAAATCTTGGGAAAATAAAACATCATCTCATCCGTACTTATCTAAAAAAACACCACCCCCTCTCTTTTCATCCTCCTCCAATTTTTTGTTTTTGTTTTAGTTTGTTCAACTTTTGTTTTTGGTTATATCCAAAGTACGGACGAGATGGATGTTTATTGTTCCAACCATTTTAATTAGTCCCAATCCCAAGAAGAAGAAAGAAAGGAATCTTTTTGAAGAAAGTTTTCGTGTTGTTGATTTCTCGGCGTAGTGCTTCTTCCCCTGTGCCTCCTATTCGTATATTGTATTAGTCTAGTAGGATTGATCTGTAATACGGGAACCGTAGGTAAAAAACCTTTTGCTCAATACTAGAATTCATAATTGAAGCATCTAAGGCTGCACTAATCGTGGATACATGACAGAAGGGATTGCTTTTTATATTATAAACTTCACCTTCAAAAGCGTAGATTTTTTCAATACTCATTTTTTCTATTCCAAATCGGTGAGAAATAGAAAAAAATGATAATGATAATCAAATCGCACCATCTCTGTAATAAGTAAATGCCTCTTTTCTCCGGAAGTTGTCGGAATGACTCGTAATAAGATATCGGCTACAATTGTAAAGGTTTTATCAATAAAATTTCCATTTATACGCGATCTTGGCATAGGTAGTAATCCATTCTATAACTCTTTTTATTTCCTTTAACTTTTCTTTTG
>NW_026015587.1:12500-28505 GCF_020379485.1 Brassica napus
CCAAGAATTAGGATAAGCACGAAAATGAAAGCTTCTATAAAAGCGGATACCCCTAGTACATCGAAACTCATTGCCCACGGATACAGAAAAACGGTTTCAACATCAAAAACAACAAAAACTAGAGCAAACATATAATAACGGATTCTAAATTGTAACCAAGCATCCCCGATCGGTTCTATACCTGATTCATAACTAGAAAGTTTCTCCGGCCCCTTCGTAATTGGAGATAAAACCCCGGAAATTAGAAATGCCAAAACAGGAATAGCACTTGATATTATTAAAAATGCCCAGAAAATATCATATTCGTAAAGCAGAAACATAGACGAACTCCTATGAATGTGGAAAAAATACCCGCTTAGTCAATTCCAATCGGAGTGGATTGGGCAAGGTATATATAACTCTTGCGTCAAAACAAAAATTCAGGTTAATCGAATCATTTATTTTCGTTTGGTTGCTGTGGTAGACGTCTCCTTTTAAGATTTATTGATTGTAATCTTATTTTCAGTACACTTATTACTTAATATTTCCATGTTTCTATTACTAATAGTTTCTCATATTAATAATATAATATTAATATGATTAATAACTAGTAATTTTTTTTATTTCTGTTTCTTAAATTTGCTTTATGTTTTATTTAAAAATAAAACAAATTGATAAAAATATCTTCGTTTTTAAAATTATGACGTATCAAAAAATCCACTTACGACTATGAAAATGAATGAATAAAAAACGTTTATTCTAAATTATAAGTATCTATCTAGATATATCTATAGATAGTGATTGGATCCACTGAAATCAAATGAAATCAAATTTGGTTTTCCGTTTTATTCTGAACGACCCCCAGGACTTATGGTTTAGGGTCTGGGAGTTTTTTTTATGAACCAACAAATTGAAAGTAACCAGTTAGAAATAAAGAATACAATAAAAAGTCAAAAATTATCCAATTATTTGGATTTGAATGTCATTTATTAGAATAAATTTATTAGTTAGGGCTATACGGATTCGAACCGTAGACCTGCTCGGTAAAAGAGCTCGAACTTATTATTATCAAAATGATTCGAACTCTTTCAAAGACCCAACATGCATTTTTTTTGCATTGGGCTCTTTCATTAACTGATAGAAAGATCAGTTAGTCTACCATATTTTTTCTTAAAAAAAAAGATAAGAAATGGTTCCAAGTACTCTGATTGATTATTTTTTAATTCTAATACAATACAGAATAACTACCAAAGTGTTTCAAAGAAGGGTTCTCTTGACGTAGGTTTGCTTTTGGTCTAGATCAACTTAAGTTAAATATAGTCTCTAACATCCTGATTAAAAAATCAAATATGAAACTTGCTACACCTTAAGGTTCATAGGACGAAAAGATCATTTTTGAGTTCCTTATACTCATTCTGCCTAGCATTAAGTAGACTGGGTATTCACCCTATCAATATCTCAAATCAATGATGGGTTCTATTAATTCCCTACCGAAATGGGGTACTTTAATAGGACCTAATGTCAGGCTATTGTTCTCCTCTTTTTCCTAAAAAAAAGTCATGGAGTAAGACATCGATTTATTAATAAGATCAATCAATTGGTTTGATTGCGTGATGGACTCCTCTGAAAAACTTTGGCGCACGTGTAAACGAGGTGCTCTACCTAACTGAGCTATAGCCCTTGTGTTTATGATCCACATTTTATCTTATCTTATCATGTAGATAATTTCTTGTCAAGATTAATATTATATGATCGAACATTATATCTCTTTCATCTCGTTGTTTATTGGTATTGCTTAGAAATAATATTGGATTTATAATCCTATCGATGTGTGATAAGTATCCCCGTGCCTTCTCTTTACGATGATAAATAACCTACTTAACTCAGTGGTTAGAGTATTGCTTTCATACGGCAGGAGTCATTGGTTCAAATCCAATAGTAGGTATAACTTATTAGACACCATGATCAATGGTGTCTAATAAGTTTTTGTAGCCAGCTTTTTTTTTTTTTTTCTCGCTTTTGGATCCTATTTTTTTATACGTCAGCTAGTTACAAAATCAAATCGTATTGAGAGCCTCGACGCGTGTCCGAGCTCGTCTGAGAGCTAGATTAGCCTCAATTGTTTGTCTCTTGCCTTCAGCTTTTCTCAAGTTCGCCTCTGCTATTTCAAGAGTTTGCTGAGCTTCTTGTGGATCAATGTCACTATTCTTCTCTGCATCATTTACTAAAATAGTAATTTCATTATTGCCTATTCTAGCAAAACCGCCCATCAGAGCCATTGTTAACCATTGGTTATTAAGGCGTATTTTCAAAATACCTATATCAACAGCTGTGGCAATCGGCGCGTGATTTGGTAATACGCCAATTTGTCCACTATTAGTAGATAAAATGATTTCTTTTACTTCTGAATCCCAAACAATTCGATTCGGAGTCAGTACACAAAGATTTAAGGTCATTTCTTCAATTTACTCTCCATTTCTAAGTTCGTAGCCTTCGCAGTAGCTTCATCGATGTTACCCACTAAGTAAAAGGCCTGTTCAGGAAGAGAATCAAATTCTCCGGAAAGGATCAAATTAAACCCTCTAATTGTTTCCGCTAGCCCAACATATTTTCCCGGAGAACCTGTAAATACTTCTGCTACGAAAAAAGGTTGTGATAAGAAACGCTCAATCTTTCGTGCTCTTGCGACGGTTAAGCGATCCTCTTCGGATAATTCGTCCAACCCCAGGATAGCTATAATGTCCTGAAGCTCCTTGTAACGTTGTAAAGTTTGCTTTACTTGTTGCGCAGTTTCATAATGTTCCTCGCCAACGATTCGAGGTTGTAGCATAGTTGACGTTGAATCTAAAGGATCTACCGCTGGATAGATACCTTTAGCAGCTAATCCTCTTGATAGTACGGTAGTCGCATCTAAATGTGCAAATGTGGTGGCAGGAGCAGGGTCAGTCAAATCGTCTGCAGGTACATAAACTGCTTGAATAGAGGTTATGGACCCTTTTTTCGTAGAAGTAATTCTTTCTTGTAAAGAACCCATTTCGGTACTAAGGGTGGGTTGGTAACCCACAGCAGAAGGCATTCTACCCAATAAAGCGGATACCTCGGATCCTGCTTGTACAAAACGGAAGATATTGTCGATAAATAGAAGTACGTCTTGCTCATTAACATCTCGGAAATATTCTGCCATAGTTAAGGCAGTCAGACCAACTCTCATACGAGCTCCCGGCGGTTCATTCATCTGACCGTAGACTAGGGCTACTTTGGAGTCCGCAAGGTTTAGTTCATTAATGACTCCAGATTCTTTCATTTCCATGTAAAGATCATTTCCTTCACGAGTTCGTTCGCCTACTCCACCAAATACGGATACACCACCATGAGCTTTGGCAATGTTGTTGATCAATTCCATAATTAGTACTGTTTTACCCACGCCAGCCCCACCGAATAGTCCGATTTTTCCCCACGACGATAAGGGGCCAAAAGATCTACTACTTTAATTCCTGTTTCAAAAATAGATAAGGTTGTATCTAAGTCTATAAAAGCAGGCGCGGATTTATGGATAGGAGATGTTGTGAGAGTATCGACAGGACCTAAATTATCAACAGGTTCCCCAAGTACATTGAAAATTCGTCCTAGAGTCGCTCCGCCGACTGGAACACTTAGAGGATTTCCCATATCAACCACGTCCATCCCTCTCTTTAAACCCTCGGTCGCGCTCATAGCTACAGCTCTAACTCGGTTGTTTCCTAATAATTGCTGTACTTCACAAGTCACATTAATTTCTTGACCAAGCGTATCTCGACCCTTAACCACCAGAGCATTGTAAATATTAGGCATCTTGCCCGGGGGAAAGGCTACATCCAGTACCGGACCAATGATTTGGGCAATACGTCCCAGGTTGTTTTTTTCACGTATTGAAACCGCTGGATCCGAAGTAGTAGGATTTATTCTCATAATAAAAAATATGTTCAATTTTGTTGCGAAATTTTTCGAATACAGAAAAAATCTTCGATAGTAAATTCATTGGTTAATTCAATAATAAATGGGAGTAAGCACTCGATTTCATTGGTACCACCCAAGCGAATATGCAATTCAATTTTTTACTTAATTAAATTTCAATGAAGGAATAGTCGTTTTCAAGCTCAACTAACCAAAACCTAGTTTTAAAATAAAAAATATATGAATAAAAAAAATTTTTGTGGAAAGTCTTTGATTTATTTGTCATAATAGGCAAGACTTTGTTTTATCTAGCCAATTCCGAAATGGAACTCTATTTATGATTCATTATTTCGATCTCATTAGCTTTTTTTTTTCATATTTTCATTTTAGCATATCCGGTTATGCGTCCCATCGATATCAACCCCCCTTGTTTTTCATTTTCATGGATGAATTCCGCATATTGTCATATCTAGGATTTACATATACAACATATATTACTGTCAAGAGTGATTTTATTAGATGATTCCGTACTACAATTTGGTGGCGGAACTTTAGGCCACCCTTGGGAAATGCACCGGGTGCCGTAGCTAACCGAGTAGCTCTAGAAGCATGTGTACAAGCTCGTAATGAGGGACGTGATCTTGCAGTCGAGGGTAATGAAATTATCCGTGAGGCTTGCAAATGGAGTCCTGAACTAGCTGCTGCTTGTGAAGTATGGAAGGAGATCACATTTAACTTCCCAACCATCGATAAATTAGATGGCCAAGACTAGAAATTAGATTAGTAATTCACGTCCGTTTTATTAGTTTAATTGCAATTAAACTCGGCTCAATCCTTTTAGTAAAAAAAAGATTGAGCCGAGTTTATCTAGTGTATATACTGTTTTTGATAGATACATACTTAATCTAGATATACAAAATCTGAAAAAAAAAGAAGATTAAACACAACTACACTTTTGTATTGTAGTGTCCACAAGAAATTCTATACGAAATATGGATTCTTAGGATTTTTTTATTTTTTTTAAGTTTCGTGTCAGGGCTTGAACCAAGTATCCCCACTTCTTCTACCCATTCTGCATGTTGTCCTTTTCTTTTCATTCCGTATTGGAATAAAAACTTTTTTTTTATATTAGTATACGAGATTTTACTAAAAAAGTTCTTCATATCGCTTATATTCATAAGCGAAGAACAAATATTTCTTTTTTTTAATGAGAATTTTACACAATATAAGAAAATCCTTATTTTCATTTAGAATTGAAATTTATTAATTTCAATTGCTTTTACTTAATAATCTTAGCAATTAGCAATTGCATTGACATGCTTTGCTTACTCTGAATAGAAAATGAACTATTCAAATTTTTTTTTTGCATTTTTCAATTTTTTCATTGAATGACTATTCATCTATTGTTATTTTATTTTCATGTAAATAGAGGCCAGAAGCTCTATGGAAAAATCGTGGTTCAATTGATGTTTTCTAAGGGAGAATTGGAATACAGAGGCGAGCTAAGTAAAGCAATGGATAGTTTTGCTCCTATTGAAAAGACTACTATAAGTAAAGACCGGTTTATATATGATATGGATAAAAACTTTTATGGTTGGGGTGAGCGTTCTAGTTATTACAATAATGTTGATCTTTTAGTTAACTCCAAGGACATTCGGAATTTCATATCGGATGACACCTTTTTTGTTAGGGATAGTAATAAAAATAGTTATTCTATATATTTTGATATAAAAAAGAAAAAATTTGAGATTAACAATGATTTGAGTGACCTAGAAATTTTTTTTTATAGTTATTGTAGTTCTAGTTATCTGAATAATAGATCTAAAGGTGACAACGATCTGCACTATGATCCTTACATTAAGGATACTAAATATAATTGTAATAATCACATTAATAGTTGCATTGACTCTTATTTTCGTTCTCACATCTGTATTAATAGTCACTTTTTAAGCGATAGTAATAATTCCAATGAAAGTTACATTTATAATTTCATTTGTAGTGAAAGTGGAAGTGGAAAGATTCGTGAAAGCAAAAATGACAAGATAAGAACTAATAGTAATCGTAATAATTTAATGAGTTCTAAGGATTTCGATATAACTAAAAACTACAATCAATTGTGGATTCAATGCGACAATTGTTATGGATTAATGTATAAGAAAGTCGAAATGAATGTTTGTGAAGAATGTGGACATTATTTGAAAATGACCAGTTCAGAGAGAATTGAGCTTTCGATTGATCCGGGTACTTGGAATCCTATGGATGAAGACATGGTCTCTGCGGATCCCATTAAATTTCATTCGAGGGAGGAACCTTATAAAAAGCGTATTGCCTCTGCTCAAAAAAAGACAGGGTTGACTGACGCTATTCAAACAGGTACAGGTCAATTAAACGGTATTCCGGTAGCTCTTGGGGTTATGGATTTTCAGTTTATGGGGGGTAGTATGGGATCCGTAGTAGGCGAAAAAATAACTCGTTTGATCGAGTATGCTACCAATCAATGTTTACCTCTTATTTTAGTGTGTTCTTCCGGAGGAGCACGAATGCAAGAAGGAAGTTTAAGTTTGATGCAAATGGCTAAAATTTCTTCGGTTTTATGTGATTATCAATCAAGTAAAAAGTTATTCTATATATCAATTCTTACATCTCCTACTACCGGTGGGGTGACAGCAAGTTTTGGTATGTTGGGGGATATCATTATTGCCGAACCCTATGCCTATATTGCATTTGCGGGTAAAAGAGTAATTGAACAAACATTGAAAAAAGCCGTGCCTGAAGGTTCACAAGCAGCTGAATCTTTATTACGTAAGGGCTTATTGGATGCAATTGTACCACGTAATCCTTTAAAAGGTGTTGTGAGTGAGTTATTTCAGCTCCATGCTTTTTTTCCTTTGAACAAAAATGAAATCAAATAAAACAGTTAGTTTATCATAATTAAACGAAAACCCTGAAAAATTCATTTTTCTTTAGAATCATTTTTTTATCGATATTCTTGTTTACTACTCAGTAAACCTTTATCAACAAGATAAAAAGTGAATTTTTGCTTTCGGGAAGTTCAAATTCGACTAGAAAAATAAAACAAAGTTTTTTTCCTCTCTTGCTTGCATATGGATAGATAATTCAAATAGAGATATAGATCTATAGAGAGTCTTGCATCGTTTTGCATTTCCCGAAAATTCCCTGTTGGTGGATCAGATTCCAATCAATTTTGTATAAATTTTAATGGAATAAAATTTTTTCTTTATTAATGACTATTAGAAGAAAAAGAACAAAAAGAATAATAAATCTAACAGGGAGATTATGATAATACATCTATTTTATTTTGAAAGATTAATAAGTCCATTTATTTAGTTTGGCATTTCTTGTACCTATTTTTTTATTCTATTTCTAGTAGGTTCTATTATTTCTATTAGGTTGTATATTAGTATTCGATATATATTTACTTAAAGATACTTAGTATAAATATAATATATATAATAGAAATAATAAAACTACAAGATATTCTAAGATATCTTTAGAATTCAGAATATAACAATAACAGGTACAAATATTAAATTGAGGTACCCCATTTTATGACAACTTTCAACAACTTACCCTCTATTTTTGTGCCTTTAGTAGGCCTAGTCTTTCCGGCACTTGCAATGGCTTCTTTATTTCTTCATATTCAAAAAAATAAGATTTTTTAGATCGGATGAGACCGAATCGTATAACTCCCCTTTTTATTTTAAAAACTTCGATTTGATAAGACCCATTTGGTAGAATATTGTATAACACATAGATTCCTACAAACATAACTAAAAAAAGTTTTTATGCATGTGTAAACGTATTATATGGGGTAACTCAATTTGCGCTCTTTTGAAAAAATGGATCATCGTCGGACCGCTGGATGAAATTCAAGTCAATGTATTTATTTGTATGTATATAGTTATAGGGGATCATATAAAGGAAGGAGATTTTATTATTTTAGATATAAACAATTATATAAATTATTCCTAAAGTAAAGGTTCACAACAAAATAGTTATAGTTGATGAGAGTTACTTTGAAAACAAAAAAAAGGAAAGTCATATTTTCTCAATTCCAAAAAATTGTATAACTGGATCTAATATATATGAGTTGGCGATCAGAATCTCTATGGATAGAATTTATAACGGGGTCTCGAAAAACAAGTAATTTCTGCTGGGCCTTTATCCTATTTTTAGGTTCATTGGGATTCTTATTGGTTGGAACTTCCAGTTATCTTGGTAAAAATTTTATATCGTTAGTTGCATCTCAGGAAATCCTTTTTTTTCCACAAGGGATTGTGATGTCTTTCTATGGGATCGCGGGTCTCTTTATTAGTTGCTATTTGTGGTGCACTATTTTGTGGAATGTGGGTAGTGGTTATGATCTTTTCGACCGAAAAGAAGGGATAGTACGGATTTTTCGTTGGGGATTTCCTGGAAAAAGCCGTCGCATCTTTTTACGATTCCTTATGAAAGATATTCAGTCGATCAGAATCGAAGTTAAAGAGGGTGTTTCTGCCCGGCGTGTCCTTTATATGGAAATTAGAGGTCAAGGGGCTATTCCTTTAATTCGTACTGATGAGAATTTTACTACACGAGAAATTGAGCAAAAAGCTGCTGAATTGGCTTACTTCTTGCGTGTACCAATTGAAGTATTTTGAAATGAATTCATTTTAAAGTTTAAAGACTAAATCCTTTGGCAGTAGGAAGAAAAAACGAAAGAATTGCTTTCTTTTTTTCAATTGAACATTCATCTATTCTTTTATGCTCGTTTTTTTTTATATATTTGATAGAAAAGAAAGGGAGTTTATTCGTCTCGAAAATAGAATCATATTTTTTATTTTAAAAATTCAAAAAAGTTCTTTTAGTATTGATCGAAAAAAGGGGGAATAACATCCTGGAAATACAATTTTTTCTTTATTCAAATTGTAAGTGTATTCTGAGTCTATTTCTGTATTCTTTCTAGATTCAAAGCAAAGACTAAGTATTGAATCAAAAGAAAAAGAGAAAAGGGATTATAGGCTCAATACATTCTATTTGAATTAGAATAGAAACTCATGCTCGATAGAAATAGTAGATCTAATAGAATCCACAAATGCGGTAGGTTCATTAACAATTCACAGATTCAAAATGGCAAAAAAGAAAGCATTCATTCCTTTTTTTTATTTTACATCTATAGTCTTTTTGCCCTGGTTGATCTCTCTCTGCTGTAATAAAAGTTTGAAAACTTGGATTACTAATTGGTGGAATACTAGACAATGCGAAACTTTCTTGAATGATATTCAAGAAAAAAGTGTTCTAGAAAAATTCATACAATTAGAGGAACTATTCCAGCTGGATGAAATGATAAAGGAATACCCAGAAACCGATTTACAACAATTTCGTCTAGGAATCCACAAAGAAACGATCCAATTCATCAAAATACACAATGAGTATCGTATCCATACAATCTTGCACTTCTCGACAAATCTAATATCTTTCGTTATTCTAAGTGGTTATTCCTTTTGGGGTAAGGAAAAGCTTTTTATTCTCAATTCTTGGGTTCAAGAATTCCTATATAATTTAAGTGATACAATTAAAGCTTTTTCGATTCTTTTATTAACTGATTTATGTATCGGATTCCATTCGCCTCACGGTTGGGAACTAATGATTGGTTATATTTACAAAGATTTTGGGTTTGCTCATTATGAGCAAATTTTATCTGGTCTAGTTTCTACCTTTCCAGTCATTCTTGATACAATTTTTAAATATTGGATCTTTCGTTATTTAAATCGTGTATCTCCGTCACTTGTAGTGATTTATCATGCAATAAATGACTAAAAAACGATTCACTGATCCAATTCTACTCTTTCTTACTTTATACATCATAACCAAATCAAAGTCGTATTTACTTTACTCTTTTTTACCCACGAGGGATTCCTTGTATATTTCAAAAAAATTTATTTTTTCAGTAAATGTAAATAGCAGAATTGTGGCTAGGGAAGTATATTATCGACCTACCTAACTTTATTGTAGAAATTTTCGGGATAAACGATTGGACCATGCAAACTAGAAATACCTTTTCTTGGATAAGGGAAGAGATTACTCGCTCCATATCTGTCTCACTCATGATATATATAATAACTTGGGCATCCATTTCAAGTGCATATCCAATTTTTGCCCAGCAGAATTATGAAAATCCACGAGAGGCAACTGGGCGTATTGTATGTGCCAATTGCCATTTAGCTAGTAAGCCCGTGGATATTGAGGTTCCACAAGCGGTACTTCCTGATACTGTATTTGAAGCAGTTGTTAAAATTCCTTATGATATGCAGCTAAAACAAGTTCTAGCTAATGGTAAAAAAGGAGCTTTGAATGTGGGAGCTGTTCTTATTTTACCGGAGGGGTTTGAATTAGCCCCCCCCGATCGTATTTCACCCGAGATGAAAGAAAAGATAGGAAATCTGTCTTTTCAGAATTATCGCCCCAAAAAAAAATATTCTTGTGATAGGTCCTGTTCCTGGTCAAAAATATAGTGAAATAACCTTTCCTATTCTTGCCCCAGACCCTGCTACTAATAAAGATGTTCACTTCTTAAAATATCCTATATACGTAGGTGGAAATAGGGGAAGGGGTCAGATTTATCCTGATGGTAGCAAAAGTAACAATACAGTTTATAATGCTACGGCAGGAGGGATAATAAGTAAAATTTTACGAAAAGAAAAAGGGGGATACGAAATAACCATAGTGGATGCATCGAATGAACGCCAAGTAATTGATATTATCCCTCGAGGCCTAGAACTTCTTGTTTCAGAGGGCGAATCCATTAAACTCGATCAACCATTAACAAGCAATCCTAATGTGGGTGGGTTTGGTCAGGGGGATGCGGAAATAGTACTTCAAGATCCATTACGTGTCCAAGGCCTTTTGTTCTTCTTAGGATCTGTTGTTTTGGCACAAATCTTTTTGGTTCTTAAAAGAAACAGTTTGAGAAGGTTCAATTATCCGAAATGAATTTTTAGATCTGTCTATTTCGCCTTATCAAATTCGTAAAAAAGAAAGAACAAAAAAAATTATCAAAAGCCTTTTTGCCTCTCTTTAGACTTTCGATTTCGACCAGGTGTCAGGAATTACTTGTCTGATAGTCCTAATCCTAGTATGTATATTAAGAAGAATTCACTTTACCCCCCTTTTCTTTATTTTTCAATACAAATTTGTATTGAAAAATGGGAGGGGGGGGGTGTGATGTAACTCTGTCGTTAGTGACCAATTGAAATTGATAGAATGTATCAATAATCAAGAGTTTTTTTCTAATGTAATTTAGAATGGAAAAATTTGACTAGATACTAAAATAAGGAAAGCAAGCGTAGAAAAAAGGGAACTAGAAATTGGCGAAATAACAAATTTTAGGGACTATAGGGAGTATTACTTGTCTTGCGAGTCTTCGACACAAGAAAAGGAATTTTAGACATCCTTTTCTTGTGTCGATCTTGTCATTCTTAATTGCATTCGTTAAAAAATCCTATTCTTAGTTTACATATATATTACTGTTTCTATATATATAAGGTTTTAATATATCTATATTAATATATATCGTATATATAATTATTAATTAATAGTATTAATAATAGTTACTTTTTGTAGTTTTATTTATTTTCATTTCAAGTTTGATGAAATACTAAAAAAATAAGAAAAAACTTCTATTAGTATAGAGTATAGACAAAATTTTAATGATAGATCTAATGATAAAAAATATTGTGTCAGTCGGGAAAGCAGAAAAATAAAATTAAGTGACCCCCCCCCCTTTTTTTCGATCTTTGAAAGGTTAATAATAAATACTATATGCTCCTAACCTACTAATCTAATTAAGTTCATTTTTCAAAAACACGATAAAAATTGTTCTGATTATTAGCAGTTCAACGGGACCCCCTCGAATCAGACAAAGAAGGAAGAGTTGGGCCCCGTTGAGTTCTTATGTTTTCACGTCTATAACTCAGTTCATCCAATTTCTACAGGGATGAACCTAATCCTGAATATGAACCATAAAAGAAAATACCTATTAAACCGATCACAAGAATACCAGCTACAGTACCTATTACCCAAAGAGGAATCCTTCCAGTAGTATCAGCCATTTATCCTGCTTCCCTCCACATTTCATCGAGTGGTCATGCTAGAAACATAAACAGTCAGAGATAATTATGATATATAATCCATCCGAATGGGATAAGAAAACGAATGGGATAAGAAAATTACTACTCTTTGTTTTTTATTTTATTATTCTACGCTCTTTTCTTAATTTTACTTAATTTTAATTGAAGAAATAATTTGAAAATAAAACAGCAAGTACAAAAATGAGTAATAACCCCCAATAGAGACTGGTACGATTTAATTCAACATTTTGTTCGTTCGGATTTGATTGTGTCATAGCTCTATAAATAATTGAATTCGGTTTATCGTTGGATGAACTGCATTGCTGATATTGACCCCAAAAAAGAAACGGTAGGTACAGCTAGTCCATGAACAGCCAACCAGCGCACTGTAAAAATTGGATAGGTCCTATCTATAGTCATTGGGTCCTCCTAAAAAGATCTACTAAATTCGTCGAGTTGTTCCAAAGAATCAAAACGGCCTGTTATTAATGGAATGCCCTGTCGGCTCTCTGTAAAATACTCGTTTGGACGAGGGCTCCCAAACACATCGTAAGCTAAACCGGTGCTGACGAATAACCAGCCCGCAATGAATAGGGAAGGTATAGTAATGCTATGAATGACCCAGTATCGAATACTGGTAATAATATCAGCAAAAGAACGTTCTCCTGTGCTTCCAGACATACTGAACTCCAGATATTCTTGTAGGGAATCGATTCTGTAAAAGATGAATCAGTAAATTCAAATTCACTGAGATTACATCTTTGTGAGATCGTCAATAAAGTACCAAGGGTATTTTTAGAGTCTACCGAATCAGTATAGCTATCCTTCTTCTGACACAGCAACGCAATTTGAATTAGTATAGAACTGAAGTGTTAGATAATTTATTTCGTTTTTTTTTTGCTTGTCGATGTATAACCATGTTCCACTTCTTCAAATTCCTGTATCTGTAATCTATAGGGGCTTTGATCCTTTATTTGTTTTGGACTAGAAAATAAACTAAAGATTAGATAAAATGAAAATTCAAGAGGGTGGTTTCTAATTCTAATAATTCATTAAGGAAATTCTCATATTGTCCCAAGTCAATTGAATCCAAAACCCATCAATTTCATTTTTGTTGCATATGCATAATTGTAGAAGATATTTTTTTGTAATGATAATGTGACCCCCCCCCGTTTTTGCTTTTTATTTCATTTTATTTTAAGGAATTAATTTCCAGTAACAAGAAAAGGAAGAATAGTTTTGGATCAATTCAAAAGAACAACAAATAATAAAAAAATAATAATACTAAATCTTTGGAATGCGTGCATTGTTTTGTTGTATTCAATTTAAAGGTTTTTTCTTTCTTTAACTAACTACAAAGATGATGGGTTTTTCACTCTATTTTCTATATAATATCGAAAGAAAAAAACCTAAAACCTAGAAAGGAAACGATAATAGAAATTGCTAATTACAAGTTTTAAAAATCTAGTTAAAATAAATAACTCTTTTTTTGACTGATCTCGTTCTCCGTGTAGGATACTGCTTTTTGGTTTAATTTCATAGATTAAATGAAGAAAACTGCTCTACTATATTAATCTACTTTATTCAAAATTGAATTTATTTCAATTTGAATAAATGTAGAAGGGGGCATATTCTAGGTTCTAAGGTCACTTAAAAAAAAAAGAATCAAACAACTTTTTTAAAAATTTTTACATGTTTATTCAAAAAAAGTTCTATGTTTTAACTGAAGTTATATAATAGAGTTATTTTTTTATGTATTATTTTTTCTTATTAATTTCTTAAAGAGTTTTTCAATGAATCAGTTACGTGAATTCTGAATCCTGAGATGGTGCAGATGCCAAAGACGATGAATTTCGTTTTTTCTTTTTCTCTATTTTTGTTCATACCACCGATAATGCTTGATAACTCACAAATTTTCAATTTAATTTTTTGATTCTTGGAACTAGTATTTGTATCTATCTTTACTTTAAAAAATTTTTTATTGAAACTTCGGGAAGTACTTTAGAAACATATGTATAAAAAAACATATTTTATTGAGTCCCTTCATGCCTACTATAACTAGTTATTTCGGTTTTCTACTAGCAGCTTTAACTATAACCTCAGTTCTATTTATTGGTCTAAGCAAAATACGACTTATTTGAAATTAATTGAATGAATCTTTTTTGATCAAAAAAGATTTATATGGTATTTCATATGTTCGATAGTTCCTTACCGTGTTAATTACCCAATTTTGGTCATTGAGATTCGTCGGCAATACAGATTAAGAGCTAGGAATAGATAGTACCTCTCTTTTCTCCCTTTCAAAAATGAAAACAAAATAAAATTGAAATGATTGAAGTTCTTTATTTGGAATCGTCTTAGGTCTAATTCCTATTACTTTGGCTGGATTATTCGTAACTGCTTATTTACAATACAGACGTGGTGATCAGTTGGACTTTTGATTAATTAACATCTTTTTTTTGACTGACCTCCTTCTTGCTTTCATATGCGGGAGGTCGAATTCAGATTGCTGCTCAATTATTTGCGAACAGTGGAATTTTGACACAATCTAATAAACAAGAGTGACATCACGCTCTGTAGGATTTGAACCTACGACATTGGGTTTTGGAGACCCACGTTCTACCGAACTGAACTAAGAGCGCTTTTCTTGTTTTTTATAAAAAAACGAAAAGGCTAGAAAGAGGACATTCTTTAACTCGAATCGATTTTGTACGTATATACTATATCATAGTATATCATAAAATTCAGAATTATATGTATGTCCAATTTTATTAAAAAAAGATAAATCTAAAATGGATTCCTCGTTACTGCTCTTCTGAGCAGTAATTAGGTAGGGATGACAGGATTTGAACCCGTGACATTTTGTACCCAAAACAAACGCGCTACCAAGCTGCGCTACATCCCTTTCGATTGGTTTACAGTGTCATTGTAAACAATTCCTATCTTGTTTTCCACATCCTTTTTTTTTTTGTTTCATATCAGATAACAAACATATATATAAGTATAATTAAAAAAATTACTTTTTTTAGGCAAATCCTATCAATTTCAAATTTACATAAAAAGGCGTTTCCATTTGAAAATGGAATCTATAAGATCGTTCTAGTAGACAATATTTCAATTCTAATTTTGAAAATGGGGGGTTACATATACAAATACAAGAACTTCTTAACTACATGTACATCTATAGTTATATATAGTAATATATATTGTAATACAATAAAGAAGAAAGAAGGAGGATTTCAAATGCGAGATCTAAAAACATATCTTTCCGTAGCACCGGTACTAAGTACTCTATGGTTCGTTTCGTTAGCAGGTTTATTAATAGAGATTAATCGTTTATTTCCAGATGCATTAACATTTCCCTTTTTTTAATTCTAGTTATTAACATCAGAAAGGATAAAAAATTTAGAGATACGATCAACGATCGGGGAATAACCCCCCTTTTTTTTCTAATTCTAAAAAAAGAATTAGAGAAAAAAAAAAGGGGGCCGAAAGGTCATAAAAACGAGGGTTCAGGATCCAATTAAAAAAAAAGTGTTGCTAGGGAAAGAGTATCCTACGAGATACTTAAAAAAAATACTGTACAAAGATTTGAAATATAGTTTTCAAAAAATCATTATATTACTTATTATTTCTTTTATTTAATTACTAATTAATATTCATTGCAACGAAATATTTAAGACATTTTTTGAGTTAATTAACAGCTTATTTTTTTTGTTCTTGTTCTTTATGGACCCTAAAATTAAAATAGAAGATTGGGGGTGAATCATAAATCCAAAGGAGGTTTCATGGCCAAAGGTAAAGATGTTCGAGTAACAATTATTTTGGAATGTACAGTTGTGTCGAAATGAATTAAGAAAGAATCGGCTGGAATTTCCAGATATATACTCAAAAGAATCGGCATAAAACACTCTAGTCGATTGGAATTGAGAAAATTGGTCCCTATTGTTATAAACATACAATT